>NC_062203.1:325000-465000 GCF_912470025.1 Vespa velutina | reverse complement strand
TTAATTAATAGATAATCAATAAAATATAATAAGATTCAGTACGATTCAGAATTTATCGAATAGTAGAAATATATATGTAGATATATATATATAAAAGGAGAAGTAAGCAACTGCAAGCAACTGTTGACGAAATGGCAGAGAAAGAACGAAGAAGACGAAGACGAAGAAGAAGAAGAAGAAGAAGCAAAGGCATGCGTGCATCACGCGAGCGGAGGCGAACGCGTGTAAAGATGGCTCCTCGGTTCGCCTGACGCCTGGCAAACGCCGAGTTGGCTATGAGTGAGCTGATTGGACTGACTCGGGCTGGGTACCCTTCGCGGATATATCATGGACTATCAGGCGTCCATGTACGTAAGATCGACTCGACATGGAGTACAGGGATCATTACTATAGGAACCCTAGCAAGTGCCCTCTTTGATTGACGCACGACGTTACGCCAAACTCTGAGGCACGCGAACCTAACAAAACGAGGCCTCCTTTCCAGTATTCCAATACTTTAAGTTTTCTTCATCGAAAACTGTCTTTGATTCAACGAACCTGATGTTTCTTTTATTATTAAACAAGATAATCGTAGCTTATTATTCGTCTCTTACGTATATGTGATATATATATATATATATATATATATATATATATAAACAACCCTTACGTAATGTATAATATGTATAATATAATACTTAAGGGGGTAAAAATCATTGCAGATAAAGAAGTTAAATTCACAACCGTTTTCATTTTCTTGTAGAAATAAGAGTCTTAACAACGACCTAAGTACACCCTTAGTCTACCCACCATCATCACCACCACTATCACCACCTTTCTTACCTATCTACCTACCTACCTACGTAGCTAATACAACTACTACTAATACTAGTATTACTATTACCAATACTACTTCTCTTTGGGCTCTCGTGCGTCGTTTAATTACCGTGTGTAACGAGTTAGAGTGGTTGGCGTGCGCACGAAAACCCTTCTCGCGAGAAAGGGGTGCGATATGCTCGCTGACGTCGTCCACGAATCACTCGAAATTACCAGGAGTATCGTTGTGACAGCCACTAATACTACTTACTGCTACAATCAAACATCACCGCGTTTCTCGCGTGTTATTTCAAACGTCTACGAAAGGATTCAAAATGAACGTAAATACGTGTAGGTGCCTTTAAAGCTTCTTCAAACTTCAATATTCAGGTGTCTTTCGAAGGTCGAAACATTCTCGTCGACACGATCCACAACGTCGCGTGTCCACTCGATGGTAATTCCTTCGAGAGTACTAGGGGAAATATACGAGGGAGAATTTCCAACGAGTACTTGTCTTCGACTCGTGAAAATCTCCTTGGTTGTTTGAATGATCATTCTTCAGGAATGTCTAAACGACTCTGAAAACTTTCTGTCTATCAAGATCTTTAGATAAGATAACTGCATATACCCGTTGTGTATCTACTTATTATCAGACGGGAGAGAAACAAAAATATAATAAATTGTTAGCTCTTGATCTTTAGAATTGTTACTTACTTTTCAAGATATTTAATTTTTTAATATTGATCAACTCGATCGTTGATCGGTTATAATATGAAATCTGTCTAAATGTAAACGTGATCTATCTAAATGTATTCGTATTACTCACGATCTAGATGATTTACATGATAAGAATTGTAACTGCTTGTCAAGGGCCATTCTCAAGTGTATAGATCACGATCGATGTCGAAGGAAATGAATAACGCACTGGTAGTGGTATCCGTCGATCACGATTGGCATTGACGATCGATTCGATCCCTAGCATAATCTCGCCAATTTGTAAGTGCATCTACGAAACGTTCGAACGGCATCTAAATGCAGGAAGAAGATCGAGAAGCGTGCGTGCTTACCATTACCGGGAGGAATCACTAAAATCGAAGGGGTGTGGATAAGAGAATGAGAATGAAAGAAAAAGAGAGAGAGAGAGAGAGAGAGAGAGAGAGAGAATAGAAAGAGAGAAGGAACAACTTTATTATCAAATGTGTTGCATTGTCAAGGTCGCGAAATCAATTTGAGACAAAATTCCAAAACCTCCTTTAAACAAAATTACTTTTATCTCGTACAAATTCATTGTCTTTTTTTTATTTTTTTATTCTTTTTTTTTTTTTTTTTTTTTTTTAATATTTTTCGTGAATTAATTTTTTCTCTCTAATAAAATAATTAACAATTACAAACGAAAAGTATTTTGAATAAAGAGCTTTTTATGAAAGAAAGCATGAAATAACTATGAAGCTTTGGAAAAGGATACGATGAGAGAGATCGGATTATAGAAGCACGTGGGAGACACGTTTGCGAGGGGTGTTGTATGCGAGGAGGGTGTAACCGCCGTTACGAGGGTGGTTCGAGGGTAAAGAACAAGAAGCGGGTTCCAAGCATAGTCAGCTGTTTTAATATGGGTCACTGGTACGTTCCGGAACGATCGATTTCCGTCGGTACGAAGTTTGCTGTTCAAAAGAGAACAAGTTAAGCTTTCGAAGGCCACGAGAAAAAAAAAAAGGGAGAATGAGAATTTAAGAAAAAATTTTTCCATCGTAAGTTAAAACAATATGTACGATCGAAATGCAACTAGGTTCGAAGACCTTCCTTCCATTTCTACTTTTTTCCTTCGAATATATAAAACGATAAAATCTCAGTAGGGTCGGTCAGGCACGAGGATCGATCGATCGACCATGTGACGTCTGGCAACTCTTAACAAATAATTATATAACATAAATTTTTGTATTTTATTTTCTCTATATTTCGTATTATTTTTAATAGAATATGCTATTTTAATCTTTTGAATCAGAATTAATATCTTTTCGGATGTTATAGAATCTCAAATAATATCATTTGTAACGCTTGGAAAAATGACGAAAAAGTAACTTTCGCAAAAGATTCAACGTGCAGCAAAGAGGGAGAAGAAAATAAAAAGAAAAAAAAAACAAAGAAAAGAAAAGGAAAAAAGGAAGAATCTTTGCTGAACAGGAGCCTGGCGCCATTGCGATACAATACGGAGCCCGATGACTTGCATTTGTATCTCGCCATCGAGAAGCCTCGATGATTATAGCCATGGGCCCTTTCGTCCTTTTCCTCGCCTCTCTCTCTCTCTCTCTCTCTCTCTCTCTCTCTCTCTCTCTTCGACTTTTCTCTCTCTTTCTATGGGACGTACTATAAGCGTTCTCATCGTCCTGTCGAAGAAACGATCTCTTCTTCTTCTTCTTCTCTTTTTTCTTCCGTCGATAATAATATTGTGACTTTAGTTACTCGAACTCAATTTCATATTAAACTCTATCTCTTTTTCAATAATATTACAAAAAAAAAGAAGTTAAAAAAAACAAAAAAGAAAGAGAAAGAGGAAATAAAAATTGATTCGTTTGGCTGTTACCCATTTCAATAGGAATTATATTAATAGTTTAGATATTAGAATTTCGTTCATCATTGAAATCGTTTAATTTCGTCTCTCGTACCTAATAAAAATAACTTTACCATATAATTCGTAAAAAAAAAGAATTTTAACCTTATATATTGTACTTTTAGACACGTATATGAAGTGTCGCGTGATCTCGATCACGCTCACTCTCAGGTAACTCGCAATCGCGACGACCTGGACGGATTTTACGAGCGCGACGCTCGTGTCCCTTTCGTGTCGTATGAAACTTCCAAGTACGAGGAGAGCGTGCCAGCGATAAGCCTTTTTATCGAGTTCCTACCTGGTTCTTGCCTTTCGCGAGGCTACCTTACGATTTTTCTTTTACGTTGAATCAGGAAACATTTCAAACCTAAAATGATACACCTTGCATGTGTATTTTGTGTATTTAAATATTTACCTTGTAGAGCTATATGTATATTTTAACATAATGATAAAAATCTAACGATCAAATAATTAACAAAATCCAATTAACGTATTTCATATGTTACGCTTATTAACTAATATTATCGAATTTACAGATTCTTATTAAACTATATATTAAAAATGAAATGTGAGATTTTCATTGGAATCTCTGGTAAACAGTTCGTTCCGTCGGCCATCTTTGACATCGAGATACGACGGTAATAGTCGGAAAGAGATTTGCAAAGAAAAGATTTCGAATAAGAGAGAATGAGAGAAAGAGAGAGAGAGGGGGGGGAGGACGGGAGGGAGGGAGGACTGGAGGGAGGGAGGGAGGGAGAAGGGAAAGAAGGAAGAAAGAGAGAGAGAGAGAGAGAGAGAGAGACGATTTAATCCTTCTTGTTTGTCTTTGCATTAATTATCTAGAATTAAGAACGCCGCTTGCCACGACGCCAGCCAGCCGGATTACTGGCTTTATTATTACTTGTTGCAGATTATTAATTACCAGGAATTACGAGCGTGGTGCACGGTAGTGGACGAAGAGGGTGGTGGCGACGAGGGTTGCTGTTGCTGTTGCTGTTGTTGCCTGGTGGATGTTATGAAAAGAAAGGAGTTCCTCCCCAGATTTGTGCTTTCAATTAATTTTCCTGAATTAAGAGACGATTGTAAGAAGGAATTAAAGCTTCTATCTGAGTACGAGAACTTTGCAAATCGATAACATCCTTCAGCTTAGAAAATTACATTTATTAATTTTTCTTCTTCGTACGACGAAAAAAAAAAGATTATATAAAATTTCTTCTTCCAAAAAAAAAAATTGTATAAAAAAAGAATTATATAAAAGAAAAAGAAAATCAACCTCTCTCTCTCTCTCTCTCTCTCTCTCGCTCCCTCTCTTTCTCTCTCCCTGATAATCAACGTGGAACGTTCTAATCTCGATTGAAAATGCATTGGTAAGACACATACGTTATTCTTATTCTTCTATACGATTAGAAACGATGAATAAAAGAGAGAAAGAGAAAGGTGGTTCAGCTTGCTAGACGTAGCAAGCGTAGGTAGTCGCTACTATAAAGTCTACCACGTATCTATATCAAAAGCAAAGCCAACAATGGGGTCATACGAGCCCTTATAATATCGTACCGGCTCTAAGAGGAGGAAAAAAAGGAGAGGGAGAGAGAGAAAGAAAAAGAGAAGGAGAAAGAAAGAGAAAGAGAAAGAGATACGAGGCCAGCTGCCATAACCGATACAATTGTTAAACGTGTACACAGAGAAAAGAAACATAGAGAGAGAGAGAGAGAGAGAGAGAGTTTCGAAAAAAGAGATTAATAGATAATTTTAGACGTATTCGAATAACAATTTGAATAACAATTGAGTTATTTCTTTCGAATTTATAAGAAAAAGAGATAGAAGAAGAGAGAGAGAGAGAGAGAGAGAAAGAATAAAACTCAACGAAATCGTGAAAAGAGAAGTGCTCGATAAAGACGAGGGTAGAAACGCGAAGAATATTCAAATCGCGCTTAATTCGTATGATTTATGAACATAAAAAAACAGGCACAAGCATACACACGTACTTACACATGACACAATAATACGATGGATGTTAGACGAGCCGTGTTCCTCATAAGTACGCATCGATGCATCAGGACTATGCACCAACGAAGAACGTTGAAATAACGAACGGTGGAAATAAATATTAATAAAGAGCTCTCTCTTTCTTTCTCTGTCTACCTATCTACCTATCTATCTCTGTCTGTCTTTTTCTTTCTATCTAACTCACATAATTTTGTTTCACTACCTCCCTCTGCCCCCCCTTTCTCTCTCTCTCCCTCCCTCTCTCTCTCTCTCTCTCTCTCTCTTTTGCGTACTCTACGTGCCGGTGCATTGTTCAGGCCATTACGAGAGCCAATTAATCTATGCACAATTTTATAATTAAACGGCTAATAGTGCATAGAATTATAGTCCAGGGACGCTCAAGTGCTCCCACGTACGGCGCTACGGTGTTTTCAGGCGTTACGATGGGAAGAAGACACATGAAGATGGTCACGGGAAAAAGGAAGAAAAAGAAAGAAAGAAAAAAAGAAAGAAAGAAAGAAAGATAGACAGATAGATAGATAGAAAGAGAAAAGAAATAGGAAATGAATAAAACGGAAAAGTTACGTTTCTTCCTTCGCTCTTTCTTATTTTTTTTTTTTACGTTTTTTTCTTACTTTACTTTGATCTAATACTTAGAATTTCATCATTATCAAAAGACTTTGACTAATATTAATGATACGTGCCTATCTATACATCGATTTAAGATAAGAAGATAGAGGAATTAATGATAGCATTAAATAGAAAAATAAAGCGATAGAGAGAGAGAGAGAGAGAGAGAGAGGGAGAGAAAGAGAATGAAAGAATGAAAGAGAGAGAGAAAGAGAGAGAGTTTGAACGTCGATTTAATGACGAATATTAAAGATCAAGCAAATAAAAAGGATCTTCGTTCAATATGCGAAGGCGGAAAAAGGCATTGGATCAACGATACTCACTTTAAAATGATCTCATCTTTCTCTCTCTCTCTCTCTCTCTCTCTCTGTCTTTCTCTTTCACTCTCTCACTATTTCTCTTTCTCTCTCTTTCATTCTGTACCTATTGCGATCGCGATAGTCACGATGATCGATAAGGAAATAATAATGCGGCCCCTCTTTGTACGCGGCTAACGAGTCGAGTCAATTATATTAATTAATTTGCCTAACTCGGCCGAAGCAACGATTATATACTAGCTGGTTATATTATCCCATTGGATGGCAATGAACATTCGTGCGCAACGAGCCCTCTCGTCTTTAATTAGTTGTCTATTAAAAGAAAAAAAGAGGTAAAAGAAGAAACGAGAAAGAAAGAAAGAAAGAAAGAGAGGGATATCTAAAGGGAAATGATGATCGATCGAAAACATAGAAATGTGGAAAAGTGAGAATAGATGGGATGAATAGATAGATCGATTTATTTACTTTTCTGACGTCAATCGAAAGGGGGACAGTCAACAAGAGATCTTCACATACGATTAGATTTTATCTTTTAATCTGATGAAAAGTAACTCCAGAAAGTGAGCCCATAAGTAAGTAGCTAATATTACATAGTAGGTAAATAAAAATTGAACGATAACAAAAACGATTGTTTCTAATGCATATTTACGTACACGAAAAACTTCGATAACCATTCATATTTTAATTGATGAAAAATCGAAAGAAAAACTTTTTGAAAGTAAGACCGAGAATGAAGGTCGCAAAGCGGGTAAATTCGATGCGACTTTACCGTCGCTTAAAGTGTTTAATTCGCCTAATCAAATGCATCCCAAGAAAACATGAGTCAACTCACGAACATTGATTCTATATCATCGCGAATCCGAAAGAACGAACGAACGAACGAACGAACGAACGAACGAACGAACGAACGAACGAAGTATCGCACCTGGCGCCGCTCCGGCAAACCACAAGAAAAAAGCTCTTGAATTATCGATGCGGTTCTCGATGCATGCTGTTGCATCGATGCTGCTGTTGTTGGTGCTGTTAGTAGTAGTATCAGTAATAGTATTAGTAATGGTATTGGTAGTGGTGATGATACTGCTGCTGTTGCAGGCTACAGCTCGTAGAAGTGCTGCAACTACGACGGTCGTAGTAGATGAAAACGTGTATATATACATGCTTGATATTTGATTGTAAATGCAAGAGATCTGTGTTTCCCCGTAGTCGTTGTTGCCGTTACTGGCATGGTCGTGCATTATCAGAGTGTAACGATGCCAATGGTACACGCGATCGGACCACACACAAGCTCTCTACCGTGACCTCTTAATCATCTAATTTTTCGTTACAACTTTCGACTCTTTTTATCTGTTATAATGTACAATACCCAGGCAATTCAAAGTTTCTGTTCATATTAGAATGATTATCAGGAATGAGATAGAATTAGGAATAGTTAATATCATTTAAGAATTCTCTAATCAATCGAAAGATATTTCAGATATTTATCATTTTTACGTATCACATTTTAAATATATAATTTCAATTGTTAATTCGACATAACTCTAACTTTCACAGTTCATTCACCATCGCTTCCTGATTAAGAAACATCTCGACGATGAAAATAAAAGTGATTTCTACTATGCGATATCTATAGTCTAACGACGTCACTCTAACTACAGTAACTAATCAATTTGACAATAAACGTCAAACGAGAGAATATTAACGTTAGAATGCTAAACTTTTGTATACCTAAGTAAGTACATAATTCTTTGAACAATTGAGAATCATGGAAACTGAATCTCGACGATCTCGAAGAAAAAGAAGACCCGCACGAGCCGACGGCTCGCAGAGTTCTGCTCTGTGACTCCGAGTGGGATTATTTGGATCCCTATCCCTACGGCTTTCTCCCTCTTTCTCCCTTTCTCTTTCTCCTTTACTCTCCCTCGATCCTCTTTCTCCCTTCTCTGTGTCGCGTTGAATCCGTTTCCGTTGTGACTGCTACGGCACGCTTCTCACGGGACAAGTGTTGTCCGAGAGACGTGCTTTGATTTCAACAAAAACAGATACATCGTCGATCAGCAAAGTGAAAAGAAACACGCGAGATATCTTTCAAAATAATATGGAAAACTTTTAGATTCGATTGTACTATAAACGTAAGAATTTTCTCGATAGAAAGGTCGATTAGAAATCGAAGATGAAACTGACAACATTTTCTCGGGGAAGTTGGGATCCCCTCGTTCCGTTTACTATTCCGTTTCGTCTGTCGTCTGTAGCGTAGGTGGGGTAAGCTTGTAGTACACCACCTCTCGGTCTCTGTAGCTCTCTCTCTCTCTCTCTCTCTCTCTCTCTCTCTCACTCCCAGTGGGGACGATTCATTCAGAGAAATTGCCGTGAAAGGGACACCTGTTGGCACGGTACTCAATGTGACAATCCTAGAAACACGAGCACGTGCCATGCTCGTTTTAACGACACTTTAGCTCGTGAATTGAACGTAACTCGATCAGTTACTTACTTGACACTAAAATGCATCGATAAAGATATGCGTTATTGAAGATGAAAGAATACCTCCTATTATCGCGAGAATGCATCGATAAGTTTAGGATGTTGTTGCCTGCCGGCAGGCAACAAGTCCAAACGATGATTAAGTCTTAAGGAACGGTAGGTGGTAGACAATTAAAGTACTTTTAGGCCGAGCAGTAGCGCCGAAAGGCGGATGGGCGAAGATAAAGTGTTGCCCAGAGGCGACACCATCCGTTATTAATGTATGCGAGGATCGTAGCTTCCGCGAGTAAGGCCTTAGCTCGATGAGTCCTATAGATGGTTGACTTATCTCTTAGAATTATCGAGCGAACTGTCGGTGACTTTTAGAGGGATTCCGTGCGACGAATTGACAAGTATCTTTCTCGAAAGGTAGTCGTTCCATTGAAACGAAATGAGATTAGCACGAGACTGTATACAGGTTAGATAATCTTAAAACTGGTTCCATCGATTAACAATTTCACACACGATCTGTCAATCTTCTGATTGTGGATTTACTTGATTAATTTTCGCTTCACCTACCTGGCCGTTGTGCAGTCCCTGTAGAGAATGTCGAAGTCCTTGCAGCTGAGAAGTTTACAACGATTGACGCCCGGTTGAATGGCTCCGAGACCGCGTAGGATTCTAACCTGCTCGACGTTGCATACCAACGGCACGATATCTAATCTCTTTAGCTTGGTATAGACGGTATGTAAACCACCCACGAGATGTTTGAGGAAGAGCTCAAAGGCCTGAGGCAAGCAGAGCATAGTATCACCGGCAATAATGAAGGCAGCGACCTTCTGGCCACGATAATCGACGAGTTTACATTCGTTCGCCGTTGGATCACTGGTACTGATTGGCGGTGGACTGTTATACGATCTGGGTGGTAGTACAGCGTGATGAGCAGCCATCAATTCCAAAGGCGATCCATGATGACCGCTTAGCATACCACCTAACTGACCCAAAAGACCCAGTCCCGGTGGCGGTAGTCCCGGCATTCGTGGTACCATTCCTGGAGGTGCACCGGGCCCTCCCCCGGCCGACAGAGGCGGTGGACTCAGGGGAAGACCCTGTGGTGGTGATCCTCTCGTCGGTGAGCCTGGTGTCGGTACACCTCGATGCTGCTGCTGTTGCTGTTGATGTTCACGTAACTGATCTCGTGGATGGGATTGTAAGGAGGATTGATGCTGGGAGCCGTGCAGCTGCTGTTGCTGTTGACTCTGTTGTGCTGATGGACTGTGAGGATGTTTTGGGCTGCCGGTTACGGGACTGGCACGGCTGCTGTGTTCGGAAGAGCTGTCCATCGCTCCGTGGTCCATCGATGGTTAAATTTTCTCGCTGCTTTCGTTTTCTCGTTTCGTCGACTCTTCTACTTGTACTCTCCGGCACTTTCCTCTCTGGTCGTTTTAACAATAGCAGCCTTTATCGTCAAAGTCACAACAACGAACCGCTTTTATGAATGAAAACAAATAACGATGCTCGCGAAGATATATATCACCATACGAAGAAAAACACGCGGACTTAGGATCACCGGGTCGTTGTAACATACAATATCGACCGTCCCAATAAATCTTATCACTGTCACTTGAGAAATCCTTGTCCCGTGTTATCGCAAGAGAAAGTACGAGGTTCACCATACGCGAGAACACGACAAGTCTTGATCATATCTCTTTGGCGAGTCTCAATGTTGACACTTAGATGAAAGGACGAGTTGACGTCCATTTGTCGTCCATCGCAACGTTTTTGGCTCCAACAGAGACGTCTAGGACGTCCTGAGGACGACAAAAACGAGCACGACAATAACGTTGATAACAACTACGACGACAACAATGCCGATAACGTTTCGCGACAATCACAGACAATTCGACGATCCACACTCGATCGAGATCGTTGAAAACGCGAACGCGACGACGTGGGTTGCCAGCGCCGACGACGGCGACGGCGACGACGGCGGTGACAACGACGACGAAAATCACCGCGACGACGACGACGACGACGACGACGACGACGACGACGACGACGGCGACGACGACGGCGACGACGACTACGGTAACTCGCGCAGGGACGCGCGTCGCTCGTTCTCAAAGTGGCAAACGCTCTCTCGGTCGAGTCCGGAGTATTTCCCTACCCAGTCACAGATGTAATAAATAAAAACATCAGTGGGAGCCCCGCAAACGGGGAGGATGGGCGTTCACTGCGCGTATCACGCAATCCGGTTGGCGGAGCCAGCAAACGAACGAACGTTACGATTGGCTCTTGGGAACCGAACGTCGACGCCTTTGGAACCTACCCTCGGTTGGTGGCGGGTCTACCGGCGCTCTGCCACCCCTCTCCCTTTATCCTCCCCACTTTCAGGACCACCACCGCCACCACCACCACCACCACCACCACCCCAACAGTGGCAGGAGCACGACGGAACGCGCTTCGGTTCTTCAAGCCACGACTAACGGCGAGAACAGACGAGGAGGACTGACTAGAAGAGAGCGCGACGGCGCTTCTCTCAGCGCTTCCCGGGAGCCAGTAACACGCGCGCGCAGACACACGATTCCATACGAAAGACAGAGAGAGAGAGAGAGAGAGAGAGAGAGAGAGAGAGAGAGAGAGAGAGAGAGAGAGAGAGAGAGCGAGGACAGTACGACTCGACGAGAGAACGTACCGGCGGCGCTGACGGTTCTACGAGTGGGGATTTCTTCTTTTTCCTCGCGACTTCTACCCCTCCTCCTCCTCCTCCTCCTCCTCCTCTTCCAACCTCTCTCCGAGGTATACGTCGAGATCCTCCGGCCCGCCCTCCTTCCAACGATCTCTCTAACATTCTCTCCGTCTCTTTCTACCGCGAGACGGCCCTCTTTACCGCGTTTCCTCCACCTCCCAGGGACCATGCCCTCCTCCCTCCTTCCCTCCTCTCTTCACCAAAGAATGTCGCCGGCTACGTTCGAATCGATCGTTCGCTCTCTCGCGGTACTCCTCCCACCCACCTCCACCATATTCGCCATCAGCATTACACGCGCGCACTTATTTCTTCCGTAGGTAACTCCGCTTCCTCGCGATCTTTCTCTCCCCTCCTTCATCTTAGTCGTCTTTTGCCCACGAACCTCTCTTTCTCTCTCTCTCTCTCTCTCTCTCTCTCTCTCCCTCTCTCTCTCTTTCTCTCTCCCTCTTTCCCCACTCTTCGATATCCTTCTATCTCTATCTCAGTCCCTCTTGCGAGCTCATCTGACCCCTACCAAGCTTCCACCGCCACTTTCCCACCCTCGATCCCAACCACCACCACCACCACCACCATCACCAACGTTCTTGTCGTTCTCGTCGTTGTCGGGGTATGGGTGCTTAATATCTTTGTGCCATAGCCAAGGCGTACGTATCCACCGACTGTTCCCGGAGGTGAACTTTTCGTGCGAGTGTGTCTTGCGAGGGAGGAAGGAAAGAAAGAAAGAAAGAAAGAAAAAAAAATGGAAAAGAAAAGAAAAGAAAAGAAAAGAAAAAAGGAAAATATGAAAAAACGTGGGAGAACTTTGTTTCTCCCTCTTTCTTACTTCTTTCCTACTTCCTCCTTGTGAACCGATCGGCCAACGTTGATAGGTCGGTCCCGGGTAATGTACAAGTAGAAGGCTTACTCTTATATGTCCACCCTGTGTTTTAGCTACGTTTTCGAATTTACTTAAGTACTTCCGAATTTTTAGAAGGTTTCATCGACTTTTCAAAAAAGACAAAAAAAACAAAAGAAAAACGGAAAAAGAAATTTTCCTCTTCCACGTTAGATTTAATTAGACATTTCCTCAATCTAATTTCAAAGAGGGCCGAGGCAAGAAAATCGATTATGTCTCGATGCACGCGACTCTAAAGGGAAAACAATAGAAATGTTGGTTTCTCTTAAAAAAAAAAAAAAAAGAAAAAGAAAAACATAAGAAAAAATTAGAGAAAAAAGAAAGAGAAACCGTTTTGAAAGACGAACTAACTTTTGAGGAATCCAGTGAAAGAAGGCGAATGCGTTGGCAGGAAAGAGGGAGAGGCAGAAGCCTGGTCCGATTATCTTGTCATAGATGTTTCAAGAGTCGATGGGAGAGAAAGGAAAAGGGCGACGTACTAGCCTCCACCCCATCCTCCTCCTCCTCCTTCTCCTCCTCTTTCTCTTCTCTTTTGGCCGGTCATCCCCTCATCGGCCCGGTGACCTAAATCTACCGATGAAGGAGAGACCCTCTCCTCGCCTTCGTTACATTCGTGTAAGTGTCTATTTGTGTTTGAAAGAGTGAGATAGAGAGAGATACGAAGAGAGAGAGAGAGAGAGAGAGAGAGAGAGAGAAAGAGAGAGAGGGAGTATACGTATATTCCGTAACTTCGCGCATACATTCGCCAACCGCAGCTGATCCCTTGACCTCGTCCAACCCCGAACGAAACGGGAGACCCCGATGGGCCTAACGTTCATTGACCGTTGGCGCTCGAGCGAAAAGGGCTAACTCGCGATTCGACCGGTCGACCAACACGAGGAGGACACAACGTTTCTTTCCAAAATCCCTGCTCGCTTTGTCTCTTTTCACGCGCATCATTAGACTCCAGAAGGGGGCTAAATTATCCGCTAAATATTCGCTGTTTTACCTTAGGATACTTTTTTCTTTTTTCGTCTTCTTCTTTTTCGCAAGACCCTTTATTCTTAAGCACGACAGTATATATATATATATATATAGTTTTTATCGTGTTAAAAAAAAAAAAGGAACAAAGAAAAAAAGAAAATCCATGACGTTTTTGTATTAATCATTAAAATGTATTTTCAAATGTATATACGGTAGGTAGGTATACTTGGAAATAAAGAATGGAACCTGTATTATTCATTTTATTTTCATTCTAATTCTGAATCCTAAAGAGGAAAAATTAAAAAAAAAAAACAAGAAAAAAGAGAGAGAGAGAGAGAGAACATACATTTTATTCATATTCGAGTCAGATTCCTATATAGAAATAAAAGAAAGAAAATTAAATAGAATCGACCTTCCAAAAGACAAACTCGCTCGTTCATTCGCTCAGTCGTTCGGTCATCCGAGATAACGCGAGAATCGTTCTTTGTCT
This sequence comes from Vespa velutina, assembly GCF_912470025.1. Taxonomy (NCBI): domain Eukaryota; kingdom Metazoa; phylum Arthropoda; class Insecta; order Hymenoptera; family Vespidae; genus Vespa; species Vespa velutina. The sequence goes on along the minus strand of NC_062203.1, from coordinate 451,110 downwards.
CTTGAAAGCGATCGATCATGAGATCGATGTCCGCCGTCCAACTAGAAGGCGGCCCTCGATCGGTAGGGGGACCGATGTTTGCCTCGACCCAAACCACGTCCAATTAGTGGAATTAATACCGGCTGGCTTTGGGGGAGCTAATGCCCCTGTGTGCATACCTACGGGTATGCACGCCGATGACTGCACTTTCCTTCGTGCGTAATGAAGGACAAACGCGCCGACGCTCGCACCACCTCGATGCGTTCGCTCGCGATGCCGATCGGTGACTGCGCTCTTGTGTTCTCCGCGGCACGACGTGAAATTCCGCGACTCTGCGGTGTCCGCACGACACTGTTCTCTCTCTTTCTCTCTCTCTCTCTCTTACGCGAGCGACCCGTTTGGAAACTCGTGCGCTTAATTACGTTTCGATGCCACGCGTTCTCTTCAGACTTGTTCATCCTACTGTTAATAATAATAATAATAATAATAATAATAATAATAATAATAATAATAATAATAATAATAATAATAACGATGATGACGATGATGATGATGATGATGACGATAATAATGATAAATTAAGCTAGTCACTAATAGTGCTGTGACAAATGTGGGAACGAGAATTGACTATTTTCTTTCCTTTATTTTTTTCTGCCTTTTTCTTATTCTTTTTTTTTTCACTCGCATACAATTTTTGATGCATTTACGGATAGATTAGATAGAATATTTTAAAAAATGCGTATATATATATATATATATTTGTGTGCGTGTCTTTATTTATTGGTATAGAATAACCAAAAGCATATAGTAAAGGGAATATGACTGAATTACTTTTGACTTGCACCATCTCGAGCGTCTCTTTTACTCGAAAATTTTCATCCCGTCTTCTTCGATCCTCCTCCTACCAAACGTTTCAACTTTATGAGTATGCGCATTGCTTCTCTCTCTCTCTCTCTCTCTCTCTCTCTCTCGTTTTACACAAGCTGCAGCACATTTTCAGGCAGACTGCCGTGTGATACGCATTGTTCGACCTGAACACCATCCTCTCTCTTTCTCTCTCTCTCTCTCTCCCTCTCTCTTTGGTTGGCCAGCGCGTGCACGCACGACGTGTGTATATGCATCGTGCATAGACGTCGTTGCGTAACCCTCGTCATTGTTTGTGCCTCGCGTCGTTGTTACACGCCGGCACGCGGAAAGCCGAGGGTAGATTTTAGCCTCTGACGGGAGATGTAAAAGAGTGCGCCAATTTTTGTTCACCTAACACCGCGAACGACGTGTGCCAACGCTGAATTCGTTCTACTGGAAGTCTCTCTTTCCTCTCTTACGATCTAGTACAAAGTATACCTACCCACCTACCTACCCTTAATTCTTCCTTTCCACTGCGTCTTGAACTTAGAAATATTTTTAATACATTTAAATTTATACTAAATCTTTCATGATTAATTTTTTTCTCTTTCTTTTGATTTCTTTTTTTTTTTTTTAATCATTCTATTTATAATAATCTATAATTATGGGGTAAAATCCTATGAATTATTACGTATATAAATTTATATATTCCATCTTAAAATCATATATATATATATGTGTGTGTATGCTTGTGTGCGTATGTATGTGTTGATAGGTGCATACATGCATTAAGTATTTTACAAAGATCATATCAATTATATCTATATATGTTACAATATCTATCTATCTATATATATGTAAGTCTCTTCATAGGAAATAGAATAAATTAGACGTCTTCCCTTTATATCTGGTGACCATCGTCGTCATTTTCAAAGTCCTTACCAAGACAGACGCCGCAGAATCCACCGTATAAGCTTACCGCGACCGCAGATGTGCGAGTAAGCGGTTAACCCTTAGCGGTCGACCATTTGGTATTTGCGGCATCGGTAGTTTTCAGTTTCAATTGCAAGTCCTAAACTTAGCACGATATACCTATTATCATTTTTGATCGTATAAAATAGACAATTAACAAATATTAGATGGAAATAATTACATATATGGATACATTTAAAAAAAAGAAATACACATATATATATATATATATATATATATATATATATATATATATATATATACGTATACATATATGAATAAAATGTATATATGTATATACATATATAAATGAAAAAAAAAGAAAAAAAAGGAGAAATATTACCGATCTATGGTAGAGATGTCGAAGAGACGAAAAGTGCGAACATGCTATTACACGTATGTCCAACGAGCGGATATTCGTAAAAGCTTGCAAGAGCGAGCATACTCGCTCGAATTTGTTCGAAGAGCGAGCACGGACAACGGGAGCGAGGTATGCAAACGAGCCGGATACAACAGACAAAGTGAGAGAGAGAGAGAGAGAGAGAGAGAGAGAGAGAGACGAGAGAGAGATAGAAGCACGTTTACATTTTCCAGATTGAAATGTTAACCCACTAGGAAGGTGGCCGACGTGCGTGCGCATTATGGCTTATAACCCGATAAAGCCGTGCTTGTGTATGCATCCCACCCTTGCAGGCAGCATCCCTGTTGGACTCTTCTCTCTCTCTCTCTCTCTCTCCCTCTCTCTCTCTCTCTCTCTCTCTTTCTCTCTCACTCTCTCTCTTTCTCTCTCACTCTCTCTCCGCGATGGAGCAATCACCGTCGATAAGCATTGTGCCGAGCCAATACAATGGACAAGACTTTCCATCCGCTCACCCTTCCCTCTTCTCTCTCTCTCTCTCTCTCTCTCTCTTTCTCTCTTGCTTTCTCTATGTCCTCCCCACCCACCTTTCATCCTCTCGCGCAAATTCTCGGTATAATCCTCCGAAGCCGATCCTGAATATCCTCGTGAATCAGGAATAAACGAGAGACTCTTCGATTTATTCTTCGACTCAGAAGGCACAGAACGCATGTAATATAGTTATCCGAGAAGCAAGGGTATGCGAGAAGCACTTTTGAAATTAAATCGATAGAAAAAATCGGCATCAAATAGCATAGAAATGTGACGAAATAAATTGGTTTGAATATTATCTATAATTCTATTGTATATCTATGTTACGTTTTAAAGGAAATAATTTGTACAACTTTGATATCTACTTCTTAAGTAAAAAGTTTTAAGTATATATATATATATATATATATATATATATAAATATATTGGAATAGCTTTCGCTGAGCTATAAAGCGTTATTATCTACACCGTTGAAAGTCCGCACCGTTTTAACGCGAAGATGACGACAACAAGGACGATGACGACGATGTCTATAAAACATTTTCTCGACACTCGAATACGGCCGATAGAATTATCGTTTCCCGTAGCGGCGAAGCATCATCGATAAAACGTCCTTCGCGTAAAGAGTTTTAATTAAAAGGCGATACCTGTCTACGCGCTTGGAATCCAAGGTATATGATCGAACGTTAAAGATGATGATAATGATGAATATCAATATCTTTTTAGTATATACGGTTTGCACGATATAAATAATGATAAGGAATAAATCTCAGGCGCATAAATATTTTATTAAATTTTATTGCTTAGACGTTAAACTGTTAGTGAATAAAAATAAATAATTTATTAGATGATGAAAGGAGAAAAATGATAAAAAATAAATATAAAAATAGATGAGATATAATGAAACAATTGTGTACGTGTGGACAAACAAAAAATAAACAAATAAATGGAAGATAAGATGAGAGTGTGATTGTACGTGGTTAGAAAAAAAAAAAGAAAAAAAAGAAAAGAAGAAAAAAAAAGAAAATTATTTATAAAACAGAATGGTATAGAGGGATTATTGACGATATAAATGAAAAAGCAGAGGCAATATTTTTCTCCGTCGGCGGGCCGGCGTTCGATTTTTCGGCATGGCTTTGCGCGTAGCTAATTACCCGTGTGCCACGTGTTATTATAAATAGCCAATCGTTACCGGCGGCGGCGGCAGCATTCGCGATTGGCCCATAATGGCGTGTTATCGGATAAATAAAACGGATAGCCGCTTTCGATATACGTATAGCTTGCATCCCGATTGTGCGACGCGCTAACGCGATACCAACGACGCGGTGGTGCCTATGTAGGTACGTTTTCCGATTCTACGGATCGCTCGTAAATCCTCCTGAATCATTTGCAATCTATCGATATGAAAATCATTTTTAATCTAATAATACTATAACGTGTACCTCGTGTCGATGATGGCAAGAAAATTAGGGATGTATAATATATAGATGTATATATGTGTGTGTATAGTTTTATATATATATATATATATATATACATATATATACACATATATATATATATATGTATATATATATATATAAAACTAAACGATACTGCCAACCATCATGCAACTTATTGTCATTTGACAAATTGCATCACTTGAAAAACGAGTTTATCGTTAAAATATCGTTGACATTATCGATAATAATTATTCATTTTCTCTAAGATCAAACTCAATGATATCTACCGATTGCCGTCTATTACTCTCTATAGATTTATATCTTTCAGAAATATATTTACAAATTTGGGTAGAAAATAGAGAGTAAAAAGAAAAAAGTTATCTGTGTATATCCTTTGGGATAAGTATATTCAGAGCTTTACTATGTGAAATAACCAAGCGCATCATATAGGGTTCTTTCACGTGCAGTGTGTCTAAGCGATGACGGTGGCCGATGGCGGTAGCAAAATGCGTCTTTAACGTAGCCGCGCGTCGTCAGAGACGCCGGCTAAACGCATTAGAAAACTCATTTGAATACGACACACAATGGGGGAAGACGTGGTCGCGCCGGCTCGTGACTAAATTCGCTTGCCAGGTATAATATTGTCCTGGAACAGTTTACAAAATCGTTGAGAATCTTGGGGAAAATTTCTTTCCCCTTTTTTTTTTCGTTTCTTTTCTTTTTTTTTCTTCTCTTCTTTTTTTCTCTTTTTTCTTTTCACTTTACATCGTCGGATTAGTGAAGATCAGTCAAGCTCGTGATCAGAGAGCTCGTTAACTCACGAACGAAGTATCCACTTCATCGATGAAAGAAAGAAAGAAGAAATCTTTGAGAAAGTTCTTGCCGCGAGGAATCTTCGTCCCTTTAAAACGATGAACGTAAATGGTCAATAATTTTCCTTTCGGCTTTACGCGCTGCTACGAGAGACAATCACGTTGACACCGCGTGATGGATGTCCCAGCTTGCTCAAAATAGGCACCCTCAGTTTTCCCGCCAATAAAGCCCATTGTAAATGCGAACTATTCGAAATATTAGAGCGCGCACCGGCGATTACCGGCCGTTCAGTCATCGCTGCTGACGCACCGTAATCCTTTCCCCGTTCTTTCTCTTTGTCTCCTCTCCTAGCTCGTTATATGTTCTATCGCTGTCTCTCTCTCTCTCTCTCTCTCTCTCTCTCGCTCTCTAACTCTCTCTCATCTACCTATCTATCTTTCCTTTTCTTTTTCTCTTCAATTTTTCTCTCAAGATCCATTTGCATTTTCTTCCGATCGATCGCTTATCCCGATTAAAATCTTTCGAATAGCTTCGGAATAATAAGTTTACAAAAATAAATCAAATCTTAATGGAACAGATAAATGTAATTGTTAACAATGATAATTTCAAATAGATTTCATCGCGAGCCCAGATTAAAATGATTTATCTTTAATCTCGTGGCGTAAGTTCCTCTATCTAATACCAATAATCTGACATAGTTCATAGTCAATGAACACAAGAGCTCAATGATATTTCAACAACATACCATAGACATTATAAGCAGAAAATCGAATAAGCTTGTCTTAATATCTATATATCGTATATCTAACAGAGTTCGATGCTCATTAATATATAATGATGAATTATATCTTAAATAAATGTAGAATTTTATCCGATAAACAAAATATTCTCTCTGGTCTACTATTTTATCGTATTTACCTGTATAACAATGCAAAATAATTTAACGATATAAGTAAATACATATTCTTTCGAATTCAAGAGAGAGAGAGAGAGAGAGAGAGAAATATAGATATTCTATTCGATATTTAAAAGTAAGATTTTTGTGTGAATGATCCACCGAACGATTCACACAGGCGTGAAAAAAAAAGAAGGAAAAAAAAAAAGAAAAAAAGAAAAAACGTTTCGGCACTCTGTTAATCTCCATTATAATTGCACGCACGGCCCGAAGAAGGAGATGACCGAACAATTTCGAAGTTGGATTGTCGAGACATGATGGATCGCCCTTTTGTAGCCGGCACTGATGATACTTCGCAGATGCGTATCCGGCGTACCCTTTTCGAAACGAAACCACTTGCCAGCGATTATCGATTAAATGCGTGCACGTTCGACTCTCCTCGATCTTTTCCTTTCTTCATCTCCTTCTTCCCTTCTTTCTACTTATCTAATGTTTCGTTTTTCTAAACTCGTCATCCATAATGTCTCAACATCTGCGGTGTGTAGATATCATATACAAATCAATTTTTTAAATAATATCATTTTCAGTATTTAAGAAATGAAAATAAAAATCTCATGAGAAAGAGAGAGAGAGAGAGAGAGAGAGAGAGAGAGAGAGAGAGAAACTATGCTTAAATATAACTGATACATATATTTGGAAATTTTCTAAAATTTATATATTTAACATTTTTTCAAATAACTAAAGATTGTTTTTCCTCTCTTCTTCTTCATTTTCTTCTTCTTCTCTTGTTTCGAATATCTCTCACTTTGCTACGTGAATTTGACGCACAACTTAATTTACATGAGTTACCCGAAGAAGACGGCTATGTACGCGTTTCGGACTTAGCCACGTAGTAGTGCGTTGCATCGAGCAATCTTGGTAGCATTAAGAAGGTGTTTACCTTGATACGAACCTGCAGAGTCAAAGTTTACTCTGGCATAGCCAGGAAGCATGGCTCCCAGCACGATCCTCCGAAATACATTTACTCGCACTCTTCGTCCATCGTTTTCCAAGAAAATACGAAAAATTTTTTCTTATACTACACACACACACACACACACACACACATGTATATATACTTATTAATAGATAGATTTAAATAAGATAAAATTATAGAGTATGAAACTTCTTCAGCAGGTTCATAAACGTAAACGTTGAAATCGAATGAAATAAATTGGTTCATTAAATCTCAACTAATTTTGATCATATAAGATCAATTCATTGTATGTATGTAAAGGGATGAAAGATCAAACTGTTAGATAGACTCGAGCAGGAACAGATGTCCCCACTCCAAGTAATCCAATGCTTTTACACTAATCTAATCGGTATCATTAAATACAGGAATACATTTAATAATCGATAGATTCTACTGGCAAGCACTATTGGCCATATGATATCCTTTCTCTACACTCGAGAGATAAATGAATTTCCTCGATTTAACGTGTCACTGTGATAATAATGATTTTCATAATGTCTACCAATAGATAGATAGATATACATAGATATATGAATATATATCTATATATATATATATATATATATATATATATATATTAAGCCGTTCCTCTCTGATGTAGTAATCGAATTCAATGGACTACGATATACCTAATGTATCTTATGAAGGTGCGCCGGTACCTTGACGAAACGCAAATTTACATAAGACAAAAGTAAGACTAAAGTTTTCTTCGCATAAGCGTATATATATGCATAAGATACGTATGCATCTATGCGTTTAGCGAGAAGAACTTTTAGAGGAACTTGAGATCATGATTTTTATACACCGTTATATTGCCTGTATATGTACATATTTATCTATTATGTAAGCTCGAAAAGGTTTCTTACTAATATAAAAAATACTACATCGTAATAAATATCTGGATGTATTATATATTGAACATTTTTATTCTTTCAATTTCGTATTTTTCACTGTAACACTTTTTTTTTTATTTCACGGAAGATGTACATTTTAAGCTTATATATAAAATACACCAAATACCTATTTCTTCTAAACAAGAAGGAACCGAAGCAGACGAAAAAGAAGAGAAAGAAGAGGAAGCGCGAAAGTCCTGCCACGTCCGGTCCCCAGACTTTCGTTACTTTTGCTGCCGGGCGTAAAGTCGCACGACAAAGTTAAAGCACGCCCGGCGCAAGCTCCTTTTACTTTATAAATAATAAATTTGCAGGAGGAGAACGCGGGGTGGTAACGCAAGATAAAGAGAAAGAGAGAGAGAGAGAGAGAGAGAGAAAGGAGGGACCAAAAAGAGATGGTTGGTAATAAAGAGACGGCAGTAAGAGCGCCGAAGTGACGTCCTGTGTCGCGGAGCCATAAAACTGGGCCCCGGGATCTCCAGCTTACACTCTTATTAAAACGTCGTCCTGCATATTGACGGTTATTGATCACCCTTCGGTACACGTCGCCGATTTTACGATATAAGGGCGAAGCCACCTTGAAAACAACCAACGGAGGAGTATCAAAGAATTTCTTTATCCTCGAAGATTTCAATATCGATTTATAATTTCAATTTTATCGATCGATTCGTTCTTTATTCCACCAGAGATTAATATATAGATATATATTTCTTATTTCTAATTAATAATTATCATACTACGGAATAGTTAATCAATGAACATATGAAATGCCTCCATGAATTCTTGATGAATTACTTGTTAATTGTTAATATTACAATTAAATATCCCATTGGAAATTTTGAATAAGGCATTAATTATTATTTATTTACGAAAATTATTTCATTCCGGATAAACTTGTATATTATTTTAATAATTAAAATAATTCGAGAAGGAATTCTCAAGAAAATTTATTAAAATTATATAGCAGCTGTTAGATAAGTTAGAATGGATCATTGACTACGATGAATCGTTTTAAAGGTACGTGATTTAAATCCTGATTTATTACATGTGTCGTAGTATTGCAAGATCGGTTCAGGACTCATTGACACCTGAAGCTAATTGCGCCATCTGCATTCTTTAAAACAAGTTGTGCTTCAAACTGAATAGAAAATAAGGTATTAAAGAAGTTCTGTTTTACCCACAGAACAAACATAAGCCACTAATAGTAGAACTCTGTTTTATCTGCCAAACTATCAATCGCTCATTCGCTACCTTACTACTACTATCACTATACTACTACTATTACTATTACTACTACTACTATTATTAACACATTCATTGATCTACTTTAATCTAGCTTCTTTCCTCAAGTCTGTCCGATATAATTGTTCCTGTTCAGCATAACCTTGTGGATCTTTGAAGTGCACAAGCTTCTCCTTTACAACAAGGCAATACATCCCAAAAAAGTCCTTACAAAGGAATGACTATTGTTGTAACTAATAATAAATAAAGATTAAACACGTAAATTTAAAATACAATACTATATCATTTTAGTTAAAATGAATTAATTTTAAAAGAAACTAATGAAGTATATTTTAAAAGAAAAAGTAACAAATTATTATTAACAAATTTGTTTCTTAATAACACTATTCTATAAGATAAAGTTTTTATACAAAACTCGTATTCTTAGATATATACACATAGAAATAATTTAAAAACATTACTTTGATGTTCTACAATATGATGGTAGTGACATCTCTCGGAAACTTATGCAATTGATAATGAAAGAAATTATTCTTGGTAACTTTAGCTTATCGTTCTCTACTTAACCGATCAACGGTATATCCGTATTATTTTCTAATATATATATATATATATATATTATTATTGTACCTATATTCTCCATCAAATCTACATATTTCAGTTTTATTGTTGTTATTATTTTTTCTTATATGTTATATTTTATTACATATATATTCCATCACAGGTAGCATCGAACTAATGGCTATTTAAATATGTTTTAGCTATGTATAAATAATTAAATTTAAATATGTATAAGTAATTAATAAGAAACAATAAGTGTAAGAAATTAATAATCGTACAATTAACGAACATTCTTCAAAAAAGTATAATCTGGCATATGGCTTTTTCTTTTGCTTTTACCAAATCAATCGGAATGCAAAAGAATACCAACTTGATTTTTTAAATATTATTTTATTATACTCTGTATACATTATATATTGTTTAAATAATTATAAAATAATCTAAGGTATAAATTATTTATATTAATCAAAATTACGTTATATTCAACTTGTGTTAAGAGCTTTGTAATGTTTAAACAAATAGATTATCTTATAATTATTAAGTCTACTTAATGTACATCGATTAAACGAATGTAAAATAATCATTTAATGCGAAGAAATATAAATGGAAAAAGCTGAGATATATACTGAAAGCTAATTTACTTGACAATGTCAAAATCATATGTTCACTAAGAGTTGAATTTTCCTAATCTATGAAATAGATTTCCATTCATGTACTAGAAATTTCGTTTTTTGTGATACTTCAAAATCTGAATCTATATATATATATATATATATATATATATATGTATATATATAGATATACTTTCTTTCTCTTTTCACATATTTTATTATTAAAATGCTCTATGTACATTTCGTTCAAATATCGACAAGAGTTATATATATATATGCTTAATAATAACATCAATCACCATTTCCATTATGTATTTAATTATATGTGAGTATCATGAATGCTGTAGACTCAGAGTTATACCATTTGATACGTTTTTTTCTACACGTTTCTGAAACAATCATAGAAACAAATAATTTTACAGATATTTCTAAATCAATTTCCTTTTTATAGACATTTTACGAACCATTTATAAGTTTTTTTCCAAACTCTCCATCGCCAAAACATCCAACTAATGGCACTCTTGGAAAAAATCCTTTAAATATAGTTGATTCTACATTACGTTCCTTAAATGTATTCGTACCACGTACACAACAAGCGAACATGAATCCTATAGAATGTTTTTTCAATTGTACACTGTCTTTAAAAGTCCTTAATTTATCTTCAACCCTTTCTTTAGTATTACAATTTGCATCCAAAAGTATAGAACATATTCGCATTTGTATACCATTTATTATAATGGCAACGCAATTCGCACTGTTTTTACATACACGTGCATTATTTATAGAAGTACAAACTGATAAATTTTTAGCAATCCCACCCCATATAGAAGCTCTTTTGTTCGGTAACCTATATAAAAAGAAATTCTAGATATTTATAAATACAATTGTACAATCTTCATGAATGTAAAACTTTGTATAATAAATATTAGAAATATTACCAATTTTTGGATGATTTCAATAGACTTAGTGCTATAGAACGACCACTCCAATCGCACAATAAGATCAAACAACTGGTTTTACGACAATCGTTATTGAAGGGTGTCTCAAATTCATTTTTTAACTGATTGCAATATGTTTCTTTCAAGTTCTTCCAATCGTACGCATTAAAAGTAATCGTTGAAATTTTTATATTAGGTACTTCCGGAAAAAACATGGATACAATGTTGTGACTGTCTTCTTCGGATTCTGTATTATTTATTACAACGCCGTAGGTGTTCAATGATATCGAATCACAATTAGATGGTAAATTATCACAATGGCATCCTTAAAAAAATCAAACTACCCTAAGTAACAATTCATTTCATGAATCAGTATGTAATTAAACGTACTTTCTGAAAGTGGATCTTCACTTCCAACAGTAAAAAAAACAGTTAAACTAGGTTTAACTGTTGAACATTCTATAATTTCTTGTTTTAAGCGTTCCCAAGTAAAAACCATATATCTCGATTTTCTTTTATTTTTTATAATGCACGACGGACCTCTCGTTCTTTTTTCACTATTTGCCACTTCCAACCAAGATCTATAATTATGGAAAAATCTTTCAATATGTACAATCTTTATTTTCCAAATAGACTTTTCATTATCGTATGTTATAAATGCCTGTTATAATTATACCTGCAAACCTGTGACGCATTAGACAAATCCAAACCATTTAAATATTTAAAAATAATACACAATACGTCGTAGGTTAACTTTTGCCATGATTTGAAAATGTTTTTATGATCCTTAGTATTTTCATCTTCATTTTTTTCTTTACTTCTTCCAACATGAGTCCTTTTACGTAATTGCTCCATTCACAATGATATTCAATATAAAAATATATTTATTTCAATCTTGATTAATCAAACAAATATTATAAACAATATTATATCAAACGATATAATTTTAATTGCTTGTCAAAGTATGATTAATTTCATGAATGTATATTATAAACAAATGAATATAAATCAAACTTGTATAGTTTTGATGTAAACCTTATGTCAAACAAATAAATTTTACGAAAAGCGATATTTATTATTCTACGGTGTATCACAAACATTCCAGGGACAGACGCAATCTTAAGGCCGATTTCCAAGTAGATGGTTCACTACTTAATTAAATTCAACATTCGTTTATTAGTTATTTCTTGTCGAAAACTGTAAATTATACAAACATGAATAATCTGTAAAAGATTTTGTAGATACGTGTTACATATTGTCAATAATTCACGTAATATCTACAAATCTAGTTTGTCAATGATACAAATAGTGTATGTAAAAAACTTTCATCAATATTTAGTAATATTTTACGAATTGTGTTTAACTGTAATTACTGTAATTAGCCATTCTCGCTTCTTAAGATATTTTTAAAATAATACTCCAAAATGGCAAAATGAAAATAGCGATGAAGTTTTTTTTCTTTTTTTTTTTTTTTTTTTTTTTTTTGTTTTTTGACTCCTTCAATACTGACTCTGATATAGAAAGTGATAATAACGTTAGTACTAATTCTGATAGCGATATAATTCCATTAAAGCGACAAGCGAGACAATTAGTGAAGTAGAAGAAAATGACGAAAATGAGAACAGTAGTATGGATGAATTTATTACCTGGAGATTAGTTACGTACAAAGATCAGTCGCAATCAAAAATTCATTTTTCAACGGGACATAAAATTATTGAACCTAATGTAACTGTTCATTTTACGGAACCTATCGCTTTTTTCAGACTCTTCTTTCACTGCTTGAAAAAATTCTATTAGAAACAAATAAATATGCTAAAAATAAAATGGAACAGCAGAATTTATCTAATGGATCAACGTAGAAAACAATTGGGTCGATTCGATGAAAGAAGAATTAAGGCCTTTTTTGGGCGTAATCCTTAACATGGGTACTATACCAGTTCCTAATATGAAATGCTATTGGAATAAGAATATATGGAACATTTTATGTTGGAACAACTTGTAGGTAATTTGTAGCATCTTCAAAATCAGAAAGACCATCGTCCTCAGATAAAGAGGAAAGGCTTAATGAGAAACTACATGTATTGTATGGCACTGTCAAAACATAAAAAGCAAAAATTGTTCTACATGTTCAAACAGAAATATCTAATTATTTTTGTGACAGTCGAAAATCAGGACTTCATGTTGGAGACTCTTTTGAAAGTTACCACACGAATGAAGAATTATAAAATATAATTTTTATATAACAATATAACATTAAAATATATTATTATGTAAATATATATATATATATCTAAAGTTTGTTTATCCTTCATAATCTTGCATATTATCTATCACTGCTCGTTCTCAACGGAAATTAATTCCGACCAGTACGATACCCATGTCTAAATTTAATACGACCGCAAAGAGTTAAATTGTATTTAATATATTTTCTATAATGATTCTTTAATAAATCTCCTTAATTGAAATTTATGTATGAACATATAAAAGTATTTTAATTATACTTAAGTTTAGTTTCTTCAGATAAATATAATTGTCTACAAACTTCTGTTATTGGTATATCCGAAACAGTGGGTATACCACCAGGAATAGTTTCTTTTCCATGTTGCGCATAATTATCAGTAATGGTTCTAATATCATCTATATCAGGAGTCATTAATAAATTCATAGCAGGATAAATGATAAATGCAAATGTAGCGAGAGCTGTTAAAGCCCAAATAGGAATTGCAATAGCCCAATATTTGGATGGATAATAAGATAAACCTAAGTAGTCTTTTAAAATGTTATCAGGTACTATGGACCATATGAGATAAAGTAAAAAAAGTAAGTTAGATCCAATGTACATAGCATATCCATAAACTGCTCTAGGAACATATGGTGCAGGCGTATGCTCCATCCTTTTTTTTTTTTTTTTTTTTTTTTTTTTTTTTTTTTTTTTTTTTTTAATACATAAACAGACAAACAATTCTTATATTTAAACCAAGTATATTAGAAACTAATAATAATCGTACATAGGTTCTGGTGGTCCAAATTGTTGTATAGTTTCTGTAACTAAGGTTAAACTGTCAAAGAAAGACGTAATGCCAACGCGAAGTTTACGTACTTCTGTACTGGAAAATGATCTGAAAGTGTAATATTATATGAATACAAATTTAATCGCTAAAATATAAAATTGAATAATGTATATCACGTACATTTGTAATTGATTGTCTTTCTGTTCTATTTTTTTAATAACACCAGATCTTGGAGGTTCCTTATCTACTCTGAGTACTTGGTAAACAACATCCGCTTCTCTTGTCGTTGCAAATGCTATCGAGAATTCTCTATTGAATATTTAATTTATAAATATTATGTATTTATGCAATATTTCTATTTAATTGAAAGTTATATATAAAGATACATACACTTTATAATCATTCATCGCAAATGTTATTAGAACAACTGACGTCTAACTAAACTAAACAAAACTAAATAAAGATGGCGGGATAATCACGTGTGCACATTTTCAAAGCAAGTTTTCAATGCAGCTTGTTATATCATGAAACAATCAATGGTTAGAGAAGATACTCGATATGTGGATTCATGTTTTTACATAACTTTTTGTTAATTATTAACTAAATCATATAATCATAAATTTTTAATCAAATGAATTAAAATTATAACTTATTTTGTTAATTTATTTCATCATATTAACACTATTCAACATTTGTTAAGCGTTGTTTTACAACTACTTTTATTCATACGATTGTGTATCGATCCTAAAGTATTCGACGTATACTGTTCTTGTGATTTCTTATACTTGAAATTATACCAAATAAAACACCTGAGTGGGGACAATCGAGAATAGCACAAGTAGGTAAGCCCATTTCTTCTCGACGAAAATTTTTCATTTATCTGTGACGCTTCACGTGGTGAATATAGAAGACAACATAACCAAGCAATCGTATAAATAATTACGTATGTAAAAAAAACATTACGTAGTACATTTTCTAAAAAGTATAAATCAAAATGGGACGCAGGAAGAGTAAACGAAAGCCACCGAGTAAAAAGAAAGCTATACAACCGTTGGACACACAATTTAATTGTCCTTTTTGTAATCACGAGAAATCATGTGATGTTAAAATGTAAGATTATTTTAATTATAAATAATATTTATATCAAGTTGTATTTCCTTATAACAATTTTCATTCATTTTTAGGGATAAATCTCGGAGTACAGCAAGAATTACATGCAGAGTTTGCTTAGAAGATTTTCAAACAACAATAAATCTTCTATCCGAGCCATTAGATGTATATAACGATTGGATCGATGCATGTGAAAGTGCAAATTAATATATTTTAATTTATATGTAAGGAGAAATTTAATTAAAATGTTTTATATTAGTTTATATATTATTCGGAATACTTGCATTATATTTTCATATAATAATGTCAGGAACTCAATCGAGAAGTATTCACGATGTGCAAACCAGTATTTTTCCTAGTTTTGTAATTGTCATGTTATATGTAAATATTATACAACTATATATATTCCAATATTAATCTTAATGGTAGAAGAGTATATCTGTAAGATAATTGTAATGAGACTATCTTTAAAATCTTTAAGATTTTTTAAATGTTTTAGTAATATAAACAAAATGAAATGACTTTCTGATATATTTTTACATAGATTTATGTCAAAAAAAAAAAAAAAAAAAAAAAAAAAAAAAAAAAAAAAAAAGTATATTACGTATATCAATGTATTCTATAAAATGAACAAAATATAAAACTCTTCTTATTGCATTTTGTCTAACCCTAAAGGTCGATCTTTTTTTTCTTTTTTCTTTTTTTTTTTTTTTTTTCTTTTTTCTTTCCCCCTTTTTTCTTTTTTTTTTTTCTCTTTTTTTTTTTTCAAATGAACAAAAATAAAGAGAATTATTCAAGATTTCGGCAAATAGCTTTTCTTTTTTTCTTTCCTTCATTTTTGTTCCTTTTCCTTTTATATATAAAGTAATGATTAATTTATATATGTAGCAATGATATGGCAAAAAATGTTAAGTAACAGCGTACGGAAAGATGAAAAGAGGGAGAGAGAGAGAGAGAGAGAGAGAGAGAGAGAGAGAATGGAAATAAAAAAAAAAAAAATGTTAGAAATGTAATAGGAATCAAGGGACTGTTCTCTCGCAATAGCTCTCTCTCCATAGAATGATGGTATTCTGGCGCAGTCAAGATGGCGTTCGATCGAGAGGAATACGCTCACTAGAAAAAGTACGTGGAAAAAAATGCCGCGTAAAGGCAAGAGCGACGCGTGCGAACGTGCTTGAAGTTTCGCTTTTGTCGTTTAAAGATTTCGATAACCTCGTGATCGTCCGCCATCCGGGCGGGCCGAATTTTAAAATGCCGACGTGGAAGAGCTCAGACGTAATTAGACGGGATACCAGATTCGTTTGCTGATTCTCAAACGCGTTTGCCGGAGAACCGCGATCGTCGAGCGGCGAACAACGACGCTATGGCGTCCATCGGAGCCGTGTATGTGTGTGTCAATTTTTCATCTACAATTAACGACTAATTAAATGGTCACTTCTTAACTCACGAACAGCAACAGGATCGTAAGAGATTTTCTTTTAAATCAATCATTATACAAAGGGATTTCTTGATAGCTCTTAAACGAGTTGCATACTTAAAAAACACAAACACTTTTCTGAACTGCCTGGCTTTCCTTCTGTACGTTTGACAGTTCTTATATTTCAATTAACTCAAATACCATTATGAATGTCTCATCGCGTTTAAGATTCCGATTATATCGGTATCATTTTCTATGCACCTTCGTAAAGATATGTTCTAACCCCAATACCAGGCATCATAAACTGTTTGATTGTCGCCAATGTTCTCGCGGGGGTCAAAGCATTTAACGAGCGTGTGTCCATTAGGCACTTTCCAAAACTGATTTAAACATATTCGCCTATACGAATTGATAGAAAAAAGTTGTTGTCAAATAAAGATAATATAAAGTACTATCTTTCTATTTACTACTTTTCAGAATGTTTTTACATTAGGGTATTGTACCTTTATTTCCAGTATATGCCATTTATACCATTCATAATAATTTCTCCAACATATTTCATAGAGAGGAATAAATATTTATACAATATCAAAGATAAGTATATAATAATGGAGACCATAGAAAGTATGTATTATTACAGGTATAAGGGAATAGAAAATTATGAATGAACAATGTAAGAGACAAATATAAACGTCACAGTTGTCACAGTGTTGTGTACAAAAGTGTTAAGACATTCCATGATTTGGTATGATATTTTGAGGGGATATATATATCCTGATTTACTAGATTTTGCACATCATGTCTAATAGTTTGGACAGCTTTTTAACGCGTATTGGGGATGTCACTATTGAACGTGTGACACCTCGTGGGGGCCCTAAATCTAATGAAGCAGCAGTTCAGAATGAACCTTCGACAAATACAAATATGAATAATGCAGAACCACAGACGGCTAACGAGGAGAGCTCCGAAGAGTCCAGTGGGGAATCATCCGACGGGGAACAAGAAAAGAAGCATGGTGCCCTGCATACGGAAGAAATAGAAGAAATACATTCAGAAGGTTCAGGAGACGACATGGATCTGGACGAAACAATCGATTCTCAGATCGGTGTGAGGGTAGATTCTGAGAGGCAAAGTCATTGTCCGGCCGAAGAAGATGACGAAGAACCAGTTAATATTTTGGATACTTTACCATTGGAAGGTTTGTATTGAACTTAATACAATATTACAATAGTAAAATTGGACAAAAAAGATTATATATTTAAATATAAATTAAATCTCTGATTCTATTTTTAAAAAAGGGGCGCCGATTGAAGGGCAAGAGGTATCTGAAGCTGACTTACTTGGAAAACCTATTTCCAAGGATACAGATGACGAAAGTGTGGATAATGAGAAAACAGGATCTCATTCTGGAGCAGAAGATGGGATAGATGGTAATAAGAGGCATGGAGATTCTGAACATTCTGAAAATGTAAAAAAGAAACAAAAAAAAGATGATGGTACTGAAGAGTCCACATCAGAATGCGAAACAAAAGCAGAGAAAAAGTTAGCAAATATGAGAAGAAATATCCGTGAGGTTATGGATGAAACTCAACTTGACGAAGCCACATTATCGGCTCAACGACAAGAAATGGAACGTTTGCGACGAGTACAAGAACAACAAAGGATAATTCGAGAAGTACAACGTCAAATGACAATTAATCGTCAAAATAATAAAACACAAACCAGAGTGATTAGTCTCTTACAAGGTAAACAAAATCAGGCAGGAACTACAATTTCCCAATCATCCTCCTCATCATTATCATCTTCGTCTACTCAAGTTCGTTTACCTAATACTGTACTATTGAAAGTAAATTCGAGTTCAGGAACAGGATCTCAAACAGGTTCTAATCTACAGTCTGGACAGATTCAAAGAAAATCCATAGAAGGAACACGTTGGCAAAAGGGTAGAGGTGTTTACCCAAATGCTCAGACATCTATATCACGAGTACCAAATCGTTCTGTTGGTCCAACTATGTTACAACAAAGAATAAGAATGATGACACCTTCTGTAAGCATCTCACCCGTGGTTCCTAAAAAAGAACCTATTGATAGACCAGAATATTATTCTGATTCTGATGTATCTGATATTGAAGCAGAAGAAGCATTGCGTGAGAAACATATGCATCTGGCACGAAAAATGTCAAGTGGCCCTAAATCTCAAAAAGTAGCAAAAGGTAAAGATGTAGTAACAATATCTAGTTCTAGCGAAAGTTCAGACGACGATTGCATAGTACTAAGTGATCCTAGCGGAGAAGAAGAAACTGACAATGAAGATGATCCATCTAATTCAGGCATGCATACAAATGATAGATACAACATTCCAGATGAACATGGTAGAGTCTTAATCAATGTAGGGCATCCTGAGATCGAGCCAGATGTGTTTTTAGCTCCTCAGGTAGCACGTATCATTAAGCCACATCAAATCGGTGGTATACGTTTTCTATATGATAATATTGTTGAAAGCATTGAGAGGTACAAAACTAGTTCTGGATTTGGGTGTATATTGGCACATAGTATGGGCTTGGGTAAAACACTTCAAGTAGCTAGTTTTTGTGACATTTTTTTTCGGTGTACCACTGCCAAGACTGTACTTTGCATTATGCCTATTAATACTTTACAAAATTGGTTGGCTGAATTTAATATGTGGTTACCATATGAAGATCCTACATCCATGGAAAAGAATAATAAAATTACGAATATAAAGTCAGAATCTGAAATGGAATCTAAGTCAGAAATTAAAGAAGAATGTGGTAGCCAAAGTGATATGTCAAACATATCCAGGCCTATAAGTACGGAATCTGCTCATCGCTATGGACAAGAAAATGTACCACAGTCCTTAAATATTATGTCAGAAAATCCATATACTCATCAAGGATATGAAAATCATATGATGTCAAGTTATGTTCAGGACAGTATGTTAGGTAAAACAATGCCGGATCATCATCCACGTATCAATCCAAACTATCCCGGCGATATTACTCAATCTTCAATGTATAATACTAATCCAAACTCTATACCTAATTTTGATCCTATGAAACCAGAATTAAATTGTCATGCCATGCAAGGTAGACCAAATATACCTCCACCAAATATATCACCATTGAATATACCACCACCTAATTTACCTCCATCCAATTTACCTCCTCCCAATTTACCTCCTCCCAATTTACCTCCTCCCAATTTACCTCCTCCCAATTTACCTCCTCCCAATTTACCTCCTCCCAATTTACCCCCACCCAATTTACCTCCACCAAATTTACCTCCACCAAATTTGCCTCCACCAAATTTAGCTCCACCAAATTTACCTCCACCAAATTTACCTCCACCAAATTTACCTCCACCAAATTTACCTCCACCAAATTTACCTCCACCAAATTTACCTCCACCCAATTTGCCTCCACCCAATTTGCCTCCACCCAATTTACCTCCACCTAAATTTGGTATGGAAAATCAGAATTCTAACATGTATACTACTATGGAAAATCAATCACAAGGAACAATGTTCTCAGATATGGAGAATAGAAATTCTGGGCCTATGTATCCCAATAATCATCCGTCTGGACCAATTTATTCGAACTATAATAATCCTCCAAATACTTTTCCCAATTATACGAATCAATCTCGGCAAGATTTGGATCATGAGCCAAAGAAAGAGAATATTTTACATCAAAATACAGAAATTAATGTGAAGAGAGAACCAGAAGACACAATAAAAAAAGAAGAAGGTACAACTAAAGAAGAAATAGGAGAAGATAAAAAGAATATAGAAAAAGTCAAAACAACCTATATGGTGGATGCTCCTATTGGTATGGAATTAAGACCAAGACATTTTCGTTTACATATTTTGAATGATTCGCACAAAACTATGACAGCTAGAGCTAAAGTTATTCAAGAATGGCAAACAGGAGGTGGTGTTTTATTAATCGGATATGAATTATATAGGCAATTATCTATGAAAAAACCAAACAAAGCAAAACGAAAACGAGGTCAGCCCTTTAAAGATACGGTCGATGTTGAAGAAGAAGACAAAAACAAAGGTTTATTGGATGAGATGCATTCTGCATTAGTTAGTCCTGGTCCAGATTTAGTTATTTGCGATGAAGGACACCGCATAAAAAATTCTCATGCTAGTATTAGTATGGCTCTAAAACAAATGCGTACAAAACGAAGGATTGTATTAACTGGTTATCCATTACAAAATAATCTCCTTGAGTATTGGTGTATGGTTGATTTTGTAAGACCTAATTATTTAGGAACTAAAAGTGAATTTTGTAATATGTTCGAAAGACCAATTCAAAATGGTCAGTGTATTGATTCTACACCACAAGATATTCGCTTAATGCGATATCGAGCACATGTGCTGCATGCTCTGTTAGAAGGTTTTGTACAGAGAAGATCACATTCGGTACTCCAAGTGTCATTGCCACGTAAAGAGGAATATATTCTTCTTGTTAGAATGACACCACATCAACGTAAACTCTATGATACTTTTATGAATCAAGTTGTTAAAACACGAGCAGTTCCAAATCCTTTGAAAGCCTTTGCTGTTTGTTGCAAAATTTGGAATCACCCAGATATATTATATTACTTTCTTAGAAAACGTCAAGCAAACGAAGAGGATGATTTAGACTTAGAAGAAACAATAGGAGAAAAATTAATACCTGGTGGAAAACGATCAAAAGCTCGTCAGTCAAAAGGAGAATCTAAGAAAGGGAAGAAAACAAATACAACTATAAAAAATAAGCCTGCAGCAAGTGTACAACCTAATCCTTCTTCGTCCAATGTTGATAATACGGAAGGAGACAGTACACATTCTAATACAAAACAGAATAATTATACCAATTATTCTATGCCTACGAATAATTCAGGATATTCAAATTCTATGTCACAGGCACCTTATCCTGGGTATCAAAATTATCGTTCGAACGATCAAAATACATATTACAGAAATGATAATAATCACGGGGAATATAATGAATTCTATAACAATCAAGGTCAACAAAGATATGGAAATCAACCCTTTCCAACATATACACAAAATACTAATTATAATTCTGCACAAGGATATAACAATCAGTCACAAAATTATATACCACCAAATGATCAATCTGTTAATCATCCACAAAGATATCCTTCGGGACCACCTAATTCGGATTTTCGTCCCGATCAAAATCAAGGAAATAATTATGAAACATCTGGAATATATCCACGTCAACCATATACATCATATCCTGATCAAGGACGTAATTACGGAACATCGGTAAATCAAGGGCCTAATAATTATTCTCAAGTCTCAAATCAGACCTCTGCCTTTCAGGCTCAATTACCTAATCAATCTAATAATATACCCGTTCCTGAATATTCGCCTTATGCTCCGCAAAATCAAGCTCAGAATTATGGCAATGCTGCTGGACAAACGAATCCTATATATACACGAAATGATAATCAACCTTTACAAACTTCTGCTCTAGGATATACTCCTAATCAAGGAAATCAGAATGCAGGACCTCCACCACAAACTGGAGGATATCTTTCGAATCAACAAGGACAGAATCCACCATCTAATCAAAGTCGTGGCTTTTCTCCAAATCAACCAAACCAAAATCTTGGATTACAGAATTCATCTCATGGTTATGGAAATCAGCAAACACAAGCAATGCCACATCAGAATCAACAGCATGGCTATCCAACACAAGTGAATCCTAATTCTGCTCCACAAACACCTCTTAATTTCAACCAACAAACTTCAAATTCAATACCACAAAATCAATCTCATGGATATATGACAAATCAACAAAATCAAGCTCCCATTTCACAGAATCAAATGCGTGGATATCCTCCAGCATCAAATCAAATCAATGTACCACAAAATGCTACATATCCACAAAGTCAAACAGCACCCAGTACTAATATTTCGAATCAAGTACATGCCTATTCGTCCGATCAACAAGGACCCAATGCAAGCACATCGAATTCTATGCATGGATATCCTCATCTTGTACCATCATCAACTTCACAAAATTCATCGTCTACATATCCACCTCCACAGCAAAGTCAACAACCAGCTGCTCCACCTAATCAGAATCATGGATATACTACTAATCATCAAGGATCAACATCACAAAACTCTACTCATAGATACAATACAGCACAACAAGGACAAATTTCTCAACCTCAAAATCAGACATTATCTTATTCTCAAAATCAACAGTCACAGAATTCAACTTTAAATCAAAATGACCAACTTTATCCACGAAACGATAATCAGCAGCAATCGCAAAATTATACATCAACAAGCGCACCTCACGAATTTCCGAACGATCGTCAAGGTGGAACCACATCTGCAAATTCTACGACTAATTATCCGCCTAATCAAACACAAACGCAGAATCCCATTTTGTCAACTTATCCTTCTGATGGTTCACATCAAAGTCAGGTTGGACAAATAAAAGGACCTGATGATCCATATTGGCAACGTGATTATTCTGGACAACCATTTCGGACGGATCAATGCAATGATACATATTACAGAGATCCTAATGTAAATAGGTTTCAGAATAATTATTTCCCTTCACAAAGCTATTCTAATCAGTCTTATGATTATGCAGGAAATCATAATACCGATGTAAATACTCGCTCTGACGATCCTAAAACTTCTCAAGCAAATATGGGTCCTCATATACAAAATGCTGGTGCTTGTGATAAAAGCAATAAGGATATGCCATCTAATATAATCCCAAATCAGTCCATGCATCAGAGTAATCTTTCTAATAAATCGAGCTATAACACAGAAGCCAATTGTCCAAATTCTACAACTCCAGGACCTAGGTCAGTACAAGGACTTGGACCATCTCACAGTCCTCGATTAAGTCAGGTTGATTTATCTAAGGAAGAAGAAAAAGAGAAAGAAGAATTATTAGAAAAAGATAAAGATGATAAGTCGGATGACGAAATCCTTACAAAGGATGAAGAAAAAGAATGCAAAAGTTCTCCAGGAGGAAGAGAAGATCCTGGAATACCATATGATTGGGTAAATATATATATACATAACATATGATTTAATTGTTTAATTAAAACTGTTTAATAATTGTACGATATTATTTTAGGCGACGGAATTAATGAAAGGCTATGTACCTGGACTAATTGATGCGTCCGCAAAAATGACTCTTTTTTTCTGTATATTAGAAGAAGCGATACGTTTAGGAGATCGCGTCTTAGCATTTTCCCAATCATTATTTACATTGAATCTCATAGAAGACTTCTTATCCAGAAACAGTTTGAAATATCCAGACGGTCAAACGGATGCTTGGATAAAAAATGTTAATTATTATAGACTAGACGGAAGTACTAGTGCGTTAGAAAGAGAAAAACTTATCAATGAATTTAATAATAATCCAAAAATACATCTCTTTTTGGTATCAACGCGTGCCGGTTCATTGGGTATCAATCTCGTTGGAGCAAATCGTGCAATCGTATTTGATGCTTCTTGGAATCCTTGTCACGACACGCAAGCTGTATGTAGAGTGTATAGATATGGGCAGCAAAAGCCTTGCTTTGTTTATCGATTAGTGACGGACAATTGTCTTGAAAGAAAAATTTATGATAGACAAATAAGCAAACAAGGAATGGCTGACCGTGTTGTTGATCAATGCAATCCTGATGCACATTTATCTCTTAAAGATGCAACTACGTTGTCTTGGGATTGGGAGGAAGATAGTCAAGTACAAGATTTTTCTCAAACAAAAGATAGTTACTCAGACGAAGTTATGCATCGTGTATTAGAATGTCATTCTTCTCTTCTTACCAAACAGCCATTCCATCATGAAAGTCTTTTGGTAGATCGAAAGGATAAGAAGCTTAGTCAAGCGGAAAAACGATTGGCTCGTCGTGGTTATGAACTTGAGAAAATGGCTGCTAATTGTTCTAGACCAAGTTACAATTATGTTCCAGGAAATACGGCAACGAGAGGTAAAGGATCATTTTGTAATTTAGATTAAATTAATCAAATGTAGGGAAATAATTTATCTACTACATGATTTTATATGTAGCAGGAGGTTTACAAATTAGAGCTATTCGTGGTGGCGACACTGGTACCACATCAAAACCAGTAGCTTCTGTGAGACCGATGCAACAACGTGGTGCTGAAAGTTTAGGTTCCCGAAGTGTAACTGGAAGTAGGTGGATACCTGCAGAAGTATGGCAGAGACAAGGAATGAGCGCACAGGAGATGACATTACCCTTGGATGTAGTTATACCAACTAATTCACCAGACAAAGGAAGCATTGTATTGAAAGCAGGACAACGTGTGATGGTATTAAAAAGTCCTAAAGGAATCTATATGCAACTTGAATCTGGTAAAATCATTGCAATTAGAACTGCTCTTAAATTGAACCAACAGAAACGAGAAGAAGAGCCTAAAAAGGGTAAGTTGTTCTGTTCACAAATCTTCCAAGTATTTATTTGTATTTTACATGGACGAACTGATATAATTGTAAATTATATGATCTTAGGTCTATCCTCTATGGTTCAGAGGAACTCTAAACCCGAGGTTAGCTTCCCATTAAGAAATAATTCAGCAATTTCTATAATACCGAAATCATCAACAGGCAATCAGACTAGTGGACGACCAATTTCCAATAAATCCGGAAGTGGACCTGGTTATAGGCCATTTGCAGATAAAGAAATTTCAAAGAGACCAAAACCTGTTGCAACTGCAGCTGCTAAACCTTATTTAAATCAAGTTAATCTAACTAATCAGGTTTCTTTATCAAGATTACCAAAAGTCAAACAAGAGCCCGTTGATCATTCTACTCTTGGCGAAAATTCTAATTCTTCTGATGGACAAGTGAGAACAGAACAGAGAGTCGAGGAAGTTAGATTAGAGGACGTAGTCGCTGAAGTTAGTTCAAATACAGATTATAGTCCTGCCACTCATAATCGTATTTCTAATTCAGATACAGATTCTACTGTACAAAAGTCTTCTGAGGAGGGTACACAGGTTTATATACCTGATAATGTAACTAGCGCACAAAGTGTTCAAACGCAACACGATCAGTCAGAGTCAGAATTATCGGCGAAAGTAGATAAACAATGTTCACACCCAGAAGAGAAAGAGTCTACGAAAGTAGACGCTATAACGAGTTTTAATAATCCATTTTCTAACCAAAATGAAAAACGTGATACTGCAACTAACGATGATATTATAATAGAAGAACAATCACATCCAGCACCTTCTACTTCCGTACCACTGCAACCATTATTAACGCCGCAACCAGTATCATCAGCTATGCGAGTACCATCGACACCTTCTCTACTGAGAAGTACAGATGCACCTAAAAATGTTATAGAAACATCCAGTATGTCCGTTACGTCTGTATGTACCGGAACAAACACTACAACAACACCAAAAATAATAGAACCATGTGTACGCGAAGCAGCAGTTCAAGGAGATCCTGCTAATCTTCCACAAGGTTATCCTTATGCTCAGTATCCAAGGTACTACGACTATACAGATCCGAGATCACGTTCATTACCCAGCCCTTATGGGACATATTTTCCTGGCGTCCCGGCTCACACGACAAATCCTCGACTGCCAGTGGATACAAAGTCACAATCGGATGCAGTAAAGCCTATGGAAGATCGGGCGATGATGAATGTACCTACTGTATATTCTCAAGTACCTAGTACAACTGCCAAAACATTAGGAAATACAACTGAATCTAAAGCTACAGAGACAACTGTTACAACAACAGTAGCTACTGTCTTAAGTAGAGACGAAACACATATACCTACTGCGTTCAGTCATCCCACGAGTACTCGTTATCCTGGACCTTATCCACCTGGACCGTATGATCCATATTCGCAACATTATCCTCCAGCTCCGGGATCTACTGCTGCTTATCCACCAGGTGGTAAGTTTTATAAAACTCAATATATTATTATATTTTTAAAGGACATAAAAATATCTATATTAAATATTATACTAATTTTAAATATATAACGTAGGAGCACCAGGATATCCGGCTTACGGTGGACCGACATACAACACCGAATACGCTCGTATGTACTCGGCATTCCATGGTCCACCTCCACCGGCAGATCCGTATATGCATAGGGGCTATGCACCTCCCTCTTCACACCCTCCTAATTATTATCCACCCTTTCCTCATCCTCCTCCACCTTATCCAAATTATTCGTTTCTTTCACCATATCCTAATCCAAACATGCCCAGTGAACCACAACCACCAGCCCAGTAGAATGTTCGATTTATAGCGTAATTATTTTAATAATTTCGTGGGATGTCATATGTTATATGGATTTGAAGGCTGTCGGGTTTCAGATCAATAGCTTAATAGACTGAAGCTGTAAAACGCATCGATGTAAATAATTAGTTACAAAATATTGTATTAAGGAATACAATTGAAAAAAGAAAATTGTGTCTAAAACACTAATTCTATATCTAAAAGGATGAAACGATAATCGCCGTTAAAACTTTTAACTGTGCAATTTGTTAAAATGTTTAAAATACTTTAACCTTCATACAATTCTACGATGCGTTTGTTTAACTAATCTATTAATGTCTATAAGAGTGTAAGAATCACTTTTATGTTTGATCATCTGCAGTTTCATAAAATATTACGATTATTTATAATTTGTAATTTGATAATGCTGATTTTTTAGTTTATATTAATATAACCAGCTTTGCAAAACACAGGTAATTTTCGAATATTTTTAAAATACAGAAAGTCAATTGTCAATCGCAAATAATTATATTATTTACAGGATTAGCATCTACAATCATTCTGATTAAACTTATGATCAAATTATTTCGTGTACTAACGATATTTTATGTTTATTACAAAAATTTTGGCAGCTGTAAGGTTTTTTAATAACAATGGTAATGTGTTGGATTGTAATTACAGATGACACTAAGAAATTGAAATATGTTTCCATCACAGAAAGAATAACATAATGAAAGAGAAAGGAACGCTGTATACTATCAGTTAGCATTATGCACGTACACACTCTATACAAATCATTTTCATATACTCCATATATACAGACAAAAATTTATTCTCTAAACAATAGTATTTGCTATTTAAAAGGATACAAGTATCAGCATATTATGCGAACACATTGTGAAATCCACACCACAGCATTCCATCTTTTTAAATAGTCTTCTTTCAATATTGAAAAAAACTACAAGATTTGAAAACTGACTGTTCCTCCGTATATATTAACGTGCGAAGAGTAATGAATAGTTGCAAACTGTCCAATTTATGTATTGTAAAATTTAGAATCGTTATAATTATTATTGCATCATGCAATATTACATCTTAAATGAAATCTCTTTAAACTATTTTGCAAAGCATTGATGTTATTATACGACACATTGTCTAAGGTAATTTCGTGTGTTTCACGAGTCAGTTTGCAACATGCATCACACTTCCATAAAATAAGTTACGCGAATTGTGCATTACAATTTTTATTCATATGATCTTTACTAATTATTCCATGAAATTAGTCTTCGCAAGTGCAACATGTGCTGGATCTACGTGTCATCTTTGACTCTTTTTACGTACATTATACGTACAGTATTCACTTGAAACGTTTAGCAATCAGTATACAGTTTACAGCATCCTTAGCAAGTTGTATATGACTTCATATTAATACTAAACGTTGCGATTTCTTAAATAGATAATCTTACAGTAGTATGTAGGATTGTTGTTAACTAGAATGTCTTACAGTTAATGACTTAATGACTATCTTGGGATAGGTTTAAAAAAAAAAGAAAAAAAAAAAAAAAAAGAAAAAAAATACAGGAAATGCCATGATTTTCTCAAGCGGCTCTTCAAACTCGGAACTGTGATATTCCGTCATATTCTCGTATATCAAATTTTTGATTATAAGCTAATTTGTTTAGAGATAAAACTGATCTTTTAATTTTTACGTGAAATAAATAGAAAAAGAGAAGTCTCATTAACAATGCTTCGCGATCATAGACGAATCGAAATTATGCATTTACGGTAGTGTAAGTTAATCGGAAGTATGACTACGAGATTTCTCATCAATTTTCCAAGTACTATGTAAGAGCCGCATTGGCGTTTATCATGGCCAACCCTTCTGAAAATTATAGACGAATTATTATAGCAAAGTAAGCATTCATGCTACATATATTATTGGTACGTGTTTCTGATTGAATCTGTCACGTGGTTGATATTTCTAAAGTGACAGCACCTTATGAGTTTCTTATATGTATGGTGGTATGTTTCATAGGTTCTAAGTGTACAGGTATTGCATAACACGACACTCATACAAGGTGCACCTTTAACAAACAAGTGACAGAATCTATTTTAGAACTTATAAAAAGTATATTTACAAAGGAGAAGCAATTATTCTGCCTCTGTTATAGCTTTTTTGCCATTTACATACTTGTAAATATCCATTATTTACGTTTCATACTTTATTTATTATTATACATTATCCATTATTATTGCTTTTCTTTTTTTTTTTTTTTTTTGATGTCAGAGTATTGCTCTTATGTAAAATAAATTGTTTACACTGATAAATATTGTTTTTGATCATACTATTGTTATACTAAAAAAAAAAAAAAAAGAAAAAAAAAAAGAAAAAAAACAAAAAAGCCTTTGTATATTCTTATTTTTATGATATTAACCCTTATATTTGAGCAGTAAATCCATTTGAATTGAATTATTGTATAATGTATGCAAATATTTAGAATATAAGTGAATATTACACTTAGGTGTCAGAATTTATATGATTTAAGTAAAGAAAATCATTATACAGTCAATGCGTCTGCAGGCAACTAATGTGCGGTGGACTTGCTCTGAAATACACACCTCTCATCTGTGCATATTATAATATTAAATATATTATACGCAAGCGGGGTTTATTGAAAAGTTATAATAAATATATTGATAGGAAAAATATCACAATTATCTCATAATTTTTTACAAGTTTTTCTTTCTCGATTGTAATTTTTCTATAAACCATGCTATAGTGTATAAAAAAAAAAAAAAAAAAAAAAAAAAAATTAAAAAAATAAAATTATTCAAGATTATAGAAAGATGTTTCTTTTCTAATATTTTTCTCTTTTTGTTCTAATTGTTTAACAAACGATAGGAAATTGGCTATCTGAATAATGAATGTAGCATGTGTAAATAAATATGTGATGTTTATACCTTTTATAACATTATCTTACGAGACATCTATTTGTATATAATACCGTAAATAATTTCCACATAATATTCATACCGTTACATAATATTCATGTTACTTGAAAAGTATTAAGTTCTTCAAACATAATTACATCTCTTTTGAATCATATTTAAATTTCGCGCCACAATTACGTCAAAGCGAGCATGAAGATACAGCAAAGTTAAGGCTGTTCATCATCTCTGCTTTTGCAAATAGTTTACGTGAACAATGAGAACAGGCGTAATTTTTGGTTGATAATATAAATTTCAATGACGAATTACTCTGCATACTCATACATGAACAAATTATTCCGTGCAATTATATTTTCATCTAACAATTCGGTCATTGTGATTGACAATTAAATACTTTAATTCATAAACAATCACAGAAAAGTGATATTCACATTATTTTTATATATTATTTTATACTTGCATCATATTGCAGTGCCGTAATAATTAAAGGTACTTTGTCGTTTGTTGTATTATAGGTTTTAGAACCACATGGTCTTTCAACATATCGATGTGTAATAATAGTACGAATGCGGCTTTTGTCATATAGCTTACAATTCGCAAATAAGATCGTGAAAGGACAGAATTATACACGTGTTTGTTACAACAAATTACCTATTAGAAACTTTACATTTACCAAAAGATTAACCAATTTCTGTAATTGGGGTTCTAATAAAAAACATAGAAAAGTAAAATTACAAATTCCAGCAAATATGACAGATCCAAAAGTCGAAGAAGTTCTAGCACCGCTTCGTGCAAGTGTCAAGGAACAGGTATTCCATATGGATATTTTTTATAATCGTCGTTTTACAACAAAAAATTCATATTCGTGTAATAAAATCAAATGTATCGTTTAAACTGATATTATAATTATAACATATGGTTTCTTTTTTTAATTTTAGGGTGATCTTGTACGTAAATTAAAAGCCGATGGAGCACCAGAATTAGATGTTAAAAAAGCAGTGGCAGAACTCAAACTTCGTAAGAAGTTATTAGAAGATAAAGAAATGTTACTTATGTCCGATATTATAACGTTTGATAGATCAAGAATGGAGGATTTATTAAAACGTAGATTTTATTTAGATCAGTCTTTTGCAATTTATGGTGGGGTTACTGGACAATTTGATTTTGGTCCTATGGGCTGTGCCATGAAGACAAATTTAATAAATGCATGGAGGAAATTTTTTGTATTAGAAGAACAGATGTTAGAAGTAGATTGTTCTATTTTAACACCTGAACCGGTATTGAAAGCATCGGGACATGTTGAAAGATTTGCAGATCTTATGGTAAAAGATGTAAAAACTGGCGAATGTTTTAGATTGGATCATTTAATTAAAGCTCATTTAGAGAAAGTAGCTAGTGACAAGAAGACCGATGAGAATACACGTGCAGAATGTAGAGATATTATAATTAAATTAGATGGAATGACTAAAGATGAAATGGCTGAAATAATGAATAAATACAATATGAAATCTCCTATTTCTAACAATGACTTAACTGAACCAATTGAATTTAACTTAATGTTTGGGACTCAAATTGGTCCTTCAGGATTAGTAAAAGGTTATTTAAGGCCTGAAACTGCTCAAGGGATTTTTGTGAATTTTAAAAGATTATTTGCATTTAATCAAGAAAAATTACCATTTGCTGCTGCACAAATTGGGAATGCTTTTAGAAATGAGATATCGCCAAGATCAGGTCTTATCAGAGTCAGAGAATTTACCATGGCAGAAATTGAACACTTTTGTGATCCTATTGATAAGAGACATCCTAAATTTGAAACAGTTAAAGATATAAGTATGTTATTATATTCAGCATGTAATCAGATGGATGGGAAAAGCGCACAATCTATTACTATAGGAGAAGCAGTGTCTAGTGGTCTTGTAGCAAATGAAACATTAGGATATTTTATGGCTAGGATTTACTTGTTTTTATTAAAGGTTGGTATTGATGAAAAAAGATTACGTTTCCGACAACACATGGGCAATGAAATGGCTCATTATGCTTGTGATTGCTGGGACGCAGAATGTCTCACATCTTATGGGTGGATAGAATGTGTAGGTTGTGCTGATCGATCAGCATATGATCTTACACAGCATACTAAAGCTACAGGAGTTAAATTAGTAGCAGAAAAGAAGTTACCATCTCCAAAAACTGTAGATGTTTGTGAAGTGGTACCTAATAAAGTTCTTATTGGTAAAACATTTAAAAAAGATAGTAAAACTGTCCAAGATGCATTGGCTAATTTAAAAATAAATAATATTGAAAGTTTAGAAAAAGATATTAATAATAAAGGTGATAGTGAATTGAAACTTTCTAATGATTCCTCTGTAAAAATTACAAAAGATATGATAGAAGTAAAAAGATATCAAAAGACTGTTCATGTTGAAGAAATTGTGCCTTCAGTAATAGAACCATCTTTTGGTATTGGCCGTATCATGTACGCTCTCTTCGAACATAATTTTAGAGCAAGAGAAGAAGATGAAAAACGAACGTATTTCAGTTTACCACCAATTATTGCACCATTAAAGTGTTCAGTATTACCTTTGAGTGGACATGATGACTTTGTACCATTTGTGAAGGAATTGTGTAAGTATAAAACAGATTTCAAATATTACATATAAATTGTTTTAAATCTATAATAAAACAGATTTCAAATATTACAGAAAATTGTTTTTAAATTTATAATACAAATTTTAGCTCAAAATCTTACTAAAGCTGATGTATCACATAAGGTGGATGATTCTTCTGGCAGTATTGGTCGTAGATACGCTCGCACAGATGAGATTGCAATACCATTTGGTATAACTGTAGATTTTGATACTTTAAAAGAACCGCACAGTGCTACTCTTAGAGAAAGAGATAGTACTGGGCAAGTTAGAATAATGGTATATATGTATATTATTTAAAATATACTTTTAAATTAATTTATATATATATATATTTTATACTTATAAAATGTTTTTTATAATTTTAGTTGGATGAACTTCCTAATATAATTAGGGATCTTTCAAATGGAAAGATTACTTGGGCAGAAGTCGAAGCAAAATACCCTAAATTTGAACAACAAGAATCTACTACTGAATAAATACAATGAGAACGCTCTAAATAATAATTTATTTGCAAATTATATTTAATTGTTCAAACAATTGTGTTATAAGATCTGAAAAAATCTAAGATCTTGTACATATTGAATCTAAACTATGAATATCTGCATTTTCATACAAGTTTTATTTGAAGATATTTAAAGATAGCATTTACTTTTATAATGTTTTCGAGAAATCACAATATTAATAATAAATAATTATATCTGCAAATTTATATATATGTTTGTTTTATTTTGTATATATATATATAACCTATATGTAATTTGAGACAAATAATTTAATTAAGAGACGTAAAAATCAATTTTGAATATAACATTCATTTCAGAAAAATCTTTTTTAAAACATATTAATAAACATTGAACCCCTTTAACGAAATCATTGTTATTTATTTCATGGTGTATAACTTTTTGTAAATGTATATTGACATGATTAACATCTGAAAAATATAAAAATGTGATGTCCTACTTATAAAATCTTAGTTCATGAGTGATAAGAGGGCATGTTTAGAGAATGCATAATATTTTTGGAAAATAATAAAAATATAATGTTGCAGATACTTACTACACTTTCGAGCTCGCACCTGACAACACATAGCACATAAAGTTGCAAGCATTCGAATTTCCCCCCTAAATTCAAAAGTTCGTAATGCTGGTAATCGTAGGAAGAGATTCTTCAATTGGGAATCTAAATTATCCCGTTGATGCCACAATTGTAAGTTCAAAGATACTAAACAATTTTATTAAATATATATGTTATAAAAAAATAATTTGTAAATTCATTATAGCTACAAATATTACAATTTGAACAAAATCACAATGTCGGAGCAACATGGCGTGATAAAGTCTTACAAAAGCAAATTTGAATTATTTACGGAGAAAATGAATTTACATATAAGAAATAACTAAACAATTTTTACGTAAATAAATTAAAATACATTACCAAGAGTTTTTGAGTACCAAGTGTAGAGACTTTTGATCGTGCAATCGAGAAACCAAGGTTGTCGAAATCGTAAATCAATGTCACTGGAAAGTGCAAATGTATGCATTGGTGTGTGGCGGGAAAAGAACATTTTGTGTCTATCGTACTCTGGCAAACCAACTGTAAATCATGGTTATGTCTATTGTATTCTAAAACAAAAAGAAAATATGAATTGAAGGATGAATTCGTTACTGAAAACATATTGAACTTTTAAAGCAGGTGCCCAAAGACATGCTTTCATCCAAGCAATATCAGGTATTCTATAGCCACCAACGCCATCATTCGGATTAACTTCATTTGGAATTTCTTCCTCTAAGCACAGCAATTGCAACCATTGCCATTTAGATCCTAAAATCCTATCATCGAGAAAGTGACTAAATAATTTACATTTATTCATTAAAAACTTTATGTAAAATTTGTAAAGTTAATGCTAAAACAAATTATTGATTATGATCAATTTGGACAGCTTGTTTATCTTCGTTATTACCAAGAAGATATACACACATTGCTAGATTAACAAGAAGATCTCCTGTAGGTGTTGCTATATATGCATAATTCACAGATAAAGTATTCAATGATTCTAAACAACCAATCAGACGAAACCAGTCGCATTTCCTAGGAATCTTGTCTGTATAGAGTCCTGATCCCGTGACATTTCGAGTATCAATTAATAAAGGTCCTTCTTTTCTTTTAAATGCACGCCAACAATACAAATACTTCATAGTTTTACGAGAATTATATAAAGCTGAAATCAATCGTATACCTTCTACTCTTGTCAATGATAAGTTTTCCAGACAAAGAGTTTCTAGTGTATTCTGTTTACTGCACATAAAATTTACACATACAAACAAATACATTATTATGATCAGAATTTTATAAGAATTATATTTGCAATATTTATTACTTATACTTACAGTATAATTTTTTCCAATTTATCAATTAGTTTCTTTCGAGCAACGATGTCTAGAGTATTTAATTTAACTAGCTCTTCACAGATCATCGTGTTCTTCGATTATAGATAGTAATTGCAAGACAAATAAATACAATTCATTCTGTTTTTATAGCTTCCAAGATTTCTTAATAATCGATAAAATTTTCTTCTTTCTTTTGAATGCACCGCCATGACATTAATAACGAATAATGGACAAGTTTAGGGAAATGTGTTCCCATTGGCTGTTCTGAATGACAGCGCTATCTGCACGTTTTCTTAGTCATCACAGCGAGTCTCGATTCTATTTCCTAACCTCTTTTATCATAGACTTCGATTAGTTTAACTATCTATATTCACATCGATAATTTTCTCGAAGTGTTAGTAGCAGTTTTTGGTAAGAGAGTGATTTGTTTCTGTGAGCACAAAAGAAATATTTGAAAAATGGCAGCAATTAGCTTATTAAATCCAAAAGCCGAATTCGCCAGAGCAGCTCAAGCACTGGCTGTAAATATATCTGCTGCAAAAGGTATTCAAGAAGTGATGAGGACTAATTTAGGACCCAAAGGAACCATGAAAATGTATGCGTTTATTCTATCACGTGCTTATTTTGTTACTTTATATATTATTTTTATGATATTTAATTAATTTCTATTAAAAAATTAATAACCAGTTATAATTTTAATAAACTATATAACATAGATTTTAAATGTATAGACATATAGGATTCTTCATTAATTTCCCTTATATGGTCATGAATAGAATTTTCTTAGTCACTATAAGAATATCCTAAGATATAACGATAATTATATATTGTAAGTTTATATTTTAACATGCAAATGTTTGAATCATTTAGGTTGGTTTCTGGAGCTGGAGATATAAAAATAACTAAAGATGGAAATGTATTACTTCATGAAATGCAAATTCAACATCCAACAGCATCTTTAATTGCAAGAGCATCGACTGCTCAAGATGATATAACTGGAGATGGTACAACTAGTACTGTATTAGTTATAGGAGAACTTCTTAAACAAGCAGACCTTTACATCTCAGAAGGCTTACATCCAAGGGTGTTAACAGAAGGCTTCGAATTAGCTCGTGCTAAAACATTAGAGATTTTGGATTCTTTGAAAATCCCAATTACTGTTACCAGAGAAAATCTTTTAGAAATAGCAAGGACATCACTTAGAACAAAGGTCCATCCTAGTA
Organism: Vespa velutina; assembly: GCF_912470025.1. Lineage (NCBI taxonomy): Eukaryota > Metazoa > Arthropoda > Insecta > Hymenoptera > Vespidae > Vespa > Vespa velutina. Next base: position 414,992 of record NC_062203.1, on the reverse strand, counting down.
TAGCAGATAAATTGACAGGAATTTGCGTAGATGCAGTATTAGCTATCAGACAGGAAGGAAAAGAAATTGATTTACATATGGTAGAATTAATGGAAATGCAGCATAGGACTGCTATTGACACTACTTTAATTCGTGGTATTGTGACAGATCATGGCTGCAGACATCCAGACATGCCTAAAAGAGTAGAAAATGCATATATTCTTACATGTAATGTCAGTTTAGAATATGAAAAAAGTGAAGTAAGTAAATAAAATGATGTACATACAATTTTTTAGATAATAGAATATATAATTATTAACATTATAGGTAAACAGTGGATTCTTCTATAAGACAGCTGAAGAACGAGAAAAATTAGTTGCAGCAGAAAGACACTTCATAGATAATCGTGTTAAAAAAATAATTGAGTTGAAGAAGAAATTGTGTGATGGAACAAATAAATCATTTGTTATAATAAATCAAAAGGGTATTGATCCACCATCTTTAGACATGCTTGCAAAAGAAAATATTATGGCTTTACGTCGTGCAAAACGTAGGAATATGGAACGTTTAGCACTTGCATGTGGTGGAGTAGCTATGAATTCTGTAGATGATTTGCAGGAGGAACAACTTGGCTGGGCTGGCTTAGTTTATGAACACGTTCTGGTAATTTACTAATAAAATTTTTAAATATTTATGAATACTAGAACACATATCTAAAAATGGATTTATTTCAGGGAGAAACCAAATACACATTTATAGAAGATTGTAAAAATCCAAATTCTGTCACAATTCTTCTGAAGGTAAATTTATTTGTTTATAAAAAATGTATAACTGTGTTATACAATATATAACTGTGTATAACCTTGTTTTTATATAGGGTCCAAATAAATATACACTAGAACAATTGAAGGATGCTGTAAGAGATGGATTAAGGGCTATAAAAAATGCTATTGATGATCAAGCTATTATACCTGGAGCTGGTGCATTTGAAGTAGCTGCTAGTCAAGCACTTCAACAATATAAAGAGAAAGTAAAAGGAAAGCAACGTTTAGGAGTACAGGCATATGCTGAAGCTTTACTCATTATTCCAAAAACTCTTGGTATACTATATGACTCTAAAACTTTAGCCTTTTCATTTATTATATTATATTAAAAAATTAATATATTTTTATATTTTTAGCTATTAACAGTGGTTTTGATTCCCAAGACACAATTGTAAAATTACTGGAAGAAAGTTCTACTTTAGGAGAAGCTGTTGGTTTAGATGTGACTACTGGAGAAGCTCTAAAACCAGTTGATGCTGGAATTTTTGATAATTATGTCGTGAAGAAACAAATAATTAATTCATGGTAATAGGTTAAAATTAATATACTACAAAATGTAGTTAGTTTAAATTAAATCAAAGCGATTGAATATTTATATAATACATTATTTTACTTTACAGCACCATTATTGCAAGTAATCTTCTGCTTGTTGATGAAATAATGAGAGCTGGATTGTCTTCTTTGAAAGGTTGATAATCTCTACCAGTGACTTCATCAATTGATTTTCGGCATTAATATAATTATTCCATATTTTAGGTTAATTTTGATTCATCATAATGCTTTTTATACAATTTGCAGCAATTAATAATGTATTGTAACATTTAGCTTCTCACGTAAACTAATATATATTCAAGTAGAAAAATACAATTCGTTTTTTCTATGTTGTGCTCTTTTCATATGTTATATAATTACTCGTGTTTGAATATTATAACATGAGTGAAAGAAAATTACATTGTTCTAATAAAAGAAGTCATTTTTATAACATTTATATATATATATATATTTTTTTTTTTTTTTATATACAATTAATATTTCAGTATATGCCATTATAATTGAAAGTTATTTTTTCATTAACATCTGAAAACAAGTTCCGAAAGTACTTAAAGATGTAGGTATATTTTTTGTCATACTTATTATACTTAAAGCATGCATCACGTGCTTTTGTTCCATTAATTTTTCTACAAGTATTGCTGTATTTTCTTCAATATTTGGAAAAGATTGTTTTATAAAAATATGTTTAATTATTTGCTTGTATACCTCATGATCTGGCTCAAAATAACAAGTTAAATTTTTTGAAAAGATTTCTTTTAGTGTTATTAATGAAAGCTTCATCTAAAAAAAGAAATTCAGTTCAAGTTACATAGATTATAAATGTAATTTTTTAATTGGTAATTAAAACAAACCTTTTCCTCTTTTTGAAGTATATCTATTGCCTCTTTATGAAGTATTGGATCATCTGTACAAAGACGTATATGAAGATTGTGATCTAAAGGAATGTTATCAAGTTCTTGTTTTAGAAATTCCCTGAGTATCTAAAGAAAAATATTAATTATGCAAAAAATAATATAATTGAAACAATATATTGAATCACATTAAACTCACATTCGTTCCAGATATCATTTTAATGAGATCTTTATACTCTTGTAATACTTGATCTTCATATTGGGCAGTATCTTTGTCTATGATACACGTACGAACTATTTTAATCATTTGTAATATTGGATGTAGATTAACTGTAGTAAATTCAGACTTATTAAAAACTGGCCACGTCGACAAGATATTCTTAACTTGCTCGTAATCTTGTATATTTTTTATTTCTGTGTACATTTTCATGAAAATTTTAAAACGATCTTCTTCTGTATAAATTTTATCTTCAACTATAACTTCTTTTTGTGTGATATTATTTACAGTTTCATCTAGATCAGCATCAGAAAAATTACTCCACTCATCTGTCCATTCATCATCTTTATAATTAAATAATGTAGATGATACTTCATCTTTCATTGAATCTGAACTTAGTGTTGTTACTCCATTATTATATTCTATATCTGTTTGTTTATTTATACTTGTGCTATGTTCAGGAACGTTATACTTTTCATCATTCACATCTTCATCAGAATTTGTTGACAGCATACTTGTGAGTTTTTCATCATTCATTAAATAAGATTTACAGTGCAATAATGCCTTTTGTATGTCACATTCATCACAATTTGTTGCAAGCATTAGTGCCTTGCTTATTAAACATAATGGATCATACATGTATAACTTTTCAATATTATTACATAATTGTTTATGAAGTTCTAAAGAATAGTAATATATAACTGTTTCTATGCACAATTCATTTCTTGGTAAATTCATGAAAATAGATAGAATATCTGACATAAAAGTTTTATTTAGACTCAGCAAGTATGCCACACTTAACAACCAATCTTCATGGATAGTATGTTTAGCACATTCTAAAAGCACTAATAAAATAAAAAAAAAAAAAAAAGGAACATTAGACATAATAAAATTCATTTTTTTTTTATACAATTGTATAGTACTTACAATGATTAATATCATTTACTTCATGTCCGTAACAAGAAGCTTCAGTTAATAAACTTATTCTTAATAATGCTCTACATAATTTTAATTTAGTATTTTGCACTTCTAATATAGAATAATTTACGTATTTTGTATCAAGATTACTGATTCTTTCATTTTTATATAAAGTTTCATAAAAACAAGAGAAACTTTGAATATTTGTATTTCCATTCTCATTGGTTTCATTTTCATTTTGTATTTCTTTTTGTAATGAATTACTGAAACTAAATTTTAATCTTGACTTCCAAAAATCTGTATTCCCTATATTCTTGATTAATCCATATGTTGAATTTTTCATAATGTTAGCAGAAGTTTTTACAATTTCTGTTGATGTTTCAAACACCTTAGGAATAAATTCTTTTCTTTCTACTTGAGGCTAAAATACAATAAAATAATAATTTTTATATTATAATTTATTTTTAACTATGAATTGTATATTTTTTATAAATTTTGTTTATTCATTCAACTTACTGTAGTCATAGCATCTATAAATTCATCTTCACTTTCAATCTCATCAAAATCTTCAGATATATCATTAGGCATCCACAACTGCAAATTTTCATGTAATATTTGCACTTCAATTAAATGTACGCATTCCAAAGCTTTGATTAATATATCATTAGGTCCATTATTTATAGCAAACCATAAACATCTCTTACGAGTTTGTAAATCTCGAAAATTTTCAGAACATCCTAATTCAAATACCACTGTCCATATAGGAACATAATTAATTTGCATTAGTTGTTGGCAAGTAATCGCACAAGTATTATAGTCGTGAACCTTTAAATAAAATTTGTTTGCAACACATATATTATAGATAGTGTAGAAAATCTCTTAATTAAGTAATAATGAAATTGACCTGTAATGCTTTTTTAGCCACGAGTTCTAAAACTTTTCCTTCGCGCAGCCTAATACTATTTTTTTCAATATGTAGATAATTCGCTAACATTAACAATCGTTGACGACTTTTATAAGCATCTTCACGTTTATTTAAACAATCCTCTATTAATTTTAATTTATCGTGCGTAGATCTTACTTGAAGTGGTAGTATATCTATATTAAATTCGTTCAAAATTTGAAGTGAATTAATCAGATCATATTCTTCTCTGATAATATAATTATCATCAAGAATCAAATGCAAGCAAGTCCTGAAATCATTAATGTATTTATTTAAATAATATATAAATACCATTCCTATAATAAATTATTTTTGTTATTATAATAAAAATAAACATTTACTTAGCTAATTCCATATTTGGATCAGTAAGACTTTTGGAACTGTTGAAATATTCTTTACTAGCTTCTATTATAAGATTGACAGCTTTATTATATGAAACTTTCAGTAAGGATTCCTCTTTTTTTCTTGTTTCTATCAGTGTAACGCAAGTTTGAATATTAGATTTATCTCCTGACATTAATCTAGCAGATACACAAATTTCAAAACATATTTCAATATCAATACATGTAAATAACATGCCACGAATTTCTAACATTTGATTCAATAATTGAGCCCATTGTTTTTCATCTGGATGTGGTGTTCTGTAAAATTATAATAACAAATCATTTTTATTACATCTTAAAATTAATTATAGAGAACATAGTATACTTACAATTTGTTTAAACTTCTTGCCATTTGAGTTAATAGTAATTTCACAGCATCAGGATTGTTTTTATTATTATGCAAATAATTTATTGTTGTTCTAACTTCATATTTATTTAAAATTTTCATGCTTTCGAGTTCTCTGTCAAGTTCTTCAAACGAACTATTATATTTTCCTTTACGATATTGATCTTTTGATATAGTATCTAAGATATATTTTGCTTTTTGATACATATTTAAATCATTGCATGCATATATGCAATCTAAGGCTATGGTTACAACATCTTTCATTATTAACGTTATATCCGTTTCACCAAATTGTTTTAAGTATTCAAAAAATTTAACAGGTAATTTAAGATCATCTTTACTTATACAGACCAAGTAATTATGTAATAGATTTTCCTCAGAATCTTTTTCCTTGAAATTTATGAAAAGTAATTAGAACGCTAGAAAAAATATAATTTTAGAATAATTTTATTACATACAGAATACTTATTCCTTCTCTTTATAAATGGTAATATAAGATTTTGTACATTATCGACAAAATTACTTTCTTCTGATCCTGTCATTAGTAATTTAATCTTTTCTAGATTATTTAATTTCTCTAATTTATCCAATGACATATCATCCAGATAAACTTTATAAACTAGATCATCCAATGTTTCCAAATCTATTAACAAATCTTCTAAATTATTAATATTATGATATTTTCCTATCCTGATTAATCCTAATGCATTGTCTACCATAAAACTAGTTTTCTCAATTTCATATGCTCTACATCTATACCATTTTTGCAATAAGTTTGGTGTAAGTTGTGCATTTCTAAAACCATAAATATTATTTGTTATTTGGATATGTTTAATATATTTATATAAGTAAATAATCGATTAAATCATACTTATATATATTTAATGATGGATCTGTTTCATAAAGTAATTGAGATTGATCATCCTCTACAAAGTTAATTATTTCATTAAAAATATTTCTCTCAGACCAATCCTTTCGACGTAATTCATATTGATCTGGTAAAAACAGTTGTCCTTCTAAATCACAATGTGGTAGCAGTTTTTGATAATTTGAAGGATTTAAAGTTTCTGGGAAAAAACTTATAATAGCTAGCCAATGTGGTAACAATATGTTACCATAATAAGCAAACATAATTTCTACTGCTCTACAGTCACTGTCCTTTGCAAATCTGTATTTAATGAAATAAATATGTTAATCAATTTACTTGGGTTTTCATATAGAATGAATAGTAATAAATATAAAATGTATACCTAATAGCGTTTTCAATGATAGAAAGCTGTCTGAATTCCTCATAAAAATTTTTATTGTACGGAAGTGAAGGTCCAAGAATAATTTCATAAGTAAGTAATTTATCTAAATGATTCAAAAGTGATCTTCTATATTTAATTAAATCCTTTTGTGCTTCTGATAAGTTATTGATATCAATAGACTCAATGATTTTGTTTATTCTTTGAATCTGCAAATTTTTATAATATTCATAAACATTTATTCTGTTTTATATTTCTGCGTTTTGTATAAAATGTACCTGCTTTAAATTACTTTCTTGATCTAATTCGACTGCATCATCAAAGGTATCAGCTAATACAAATTTTCCATCATCATATACACCAATGGCGAATAATGTTTCTAAATTAGCACCTTTTAATCCAAAATTTAATAATTCTCTTGCAGCTTCCATGGTATCTGGTACACGAGTAACACATTCATTTAAGACCCAAGATCTTTTTGTAACTTTACTTAAATGTTCATGAATAGCATTTAATGATAACTTAGATTTTCGCCACTGCGTTTGATATACAAGATCTGTATCTAAATTATATGTATTAGCCAGTACTAAAGCCTCTTCATATTCCTAGAATATAAATAACTATACATAACATATTATATATATACACACACATATATATATATATATATATATATATATATATTTAATAAATATTTCACTTCTTTCTTTATCATTCTAATATTAGAATTGTTATTATTATTATATAAATACCTCAATATCTATTTTTCTAGTATATAATTCTTCAGGAGTAGTACTTTTAAGTCCTAAAATTCTATAAGTTCTATATAAAACTTTTGAACGTTTTCTTTTTGGTTGAAATCTTTCCATATCAGTAATTGAATATAAAGTACTTTGTACTAATTCTGTAGTGTAATTTAAAATAGTAATAGGTTCTAATTCATCACTTTCTTTTTCACTTTCTGATGATGCTTCTAAAAAAATAAATTTGAATAATTTTACTTTGAAAATTAATTATATAAAAATAAATGTAATATAAATAAGAAATAATAATGACGGACCTAATAGTTGACCTTCAGTATTAGATTCCCTATTTCGTTTTTTACTTGTTATATAAGATTCACAATCTAAACATAAAAACCCACGACCTGGACCTAACTCACAAATTTGTGGTTGACCAGCTAAAAATTCTGGGCTTGTTCCCAATAGATTATTTAGATTTTTAGTTGAACATACTGAAATGGATCCTGTATATCTTGCTATGATAATAGCCTTTAAATTAAAAAAGATATACTTTATAAAATCATTTTATAAGATAATTCATATATATAATTGCATATTTAATGAAAAGTATTAAATATTACCTGATTAGACCACCATCCTATATCTACAGGATGAAATTCTGTGAAACCAGATGGAAATTTTTTGAGCTTTATAAGCCCTAATGGATTAGATATATTGAAACCTGGTTGTTCTTGCAATTTCCATTTATTTTGTAATATTAAATTTGGTAATGTCCAAAGTGATACAGATCCATCTGTATGTAAGCATATTAATGATTTATTGTTTGGTGATATTCGTATATTAAATATTATTGATTCAACTCGAAAATATAAAGTAGGTATAATATTCCACAGAGAAAATCTTGATTTAGTTTCAGTATTTTCATTAAAAGTAAATGATAATTGACAATATGGATAATCATTCAACAATCTCCATGAAGTTAATCCAGTCTCTGATGCTGTAGACTAAGATAAAATAGATCAAATTTAATAAACATTTCATACATGAATAATTTTTTATAGTTTGAACTTACTGTTAGCTTTTTTGTGATTGCATTACCAGCAACATAAAATAAGGAATGTTTTTCATCATATGCAACTGCATTGACTCCATTTTTATAAAAGTTACAAAAAGAAAATTCATAATTAAAACTAAAACCATTGGATAAAGATATATGATAGGATTTTAAAAGGCCACTGTATGTAATTAATATAAATTCGTAAGACCACTTTTCATTCTTTGTTCTTGGATCAAGAAATATTATAGATGCTATTGCATCCCCAGCTTCCAATATATCTGGGTTTGGTGATATTGTTTTTGGATTTATGTTAAAGATATTATTTCCTAATGAATTATAAAATGATACATATCCATTACTAGATGCTAAAACTAAAATTGTTCCATCTGGACTCCATGAAAGTTTTCGCCATTGTGGGAAAGCATCTTTTGGAACTAAAAAATGAAATATTATTAAATTCTATATAAATTTCATTAATACTTCATATTACATAAATAAATATACCAGAAGCTTTGCCGATAATTGATTCATCTTTCGCTTTCCGTATTTCTATGATATTTTCTTGTAATACAGCCAACAAACGACCACAATCTCCTACTGCAATTTTCCATGGTAATGTGAGACTTATTTGCTGTGATATACTTTCCGGTAAAGAATATCTATTATTAAGATATCTCAATGCATTCTTTATAGTACCAGTAGTTGGCAAAATAACAGTATCATTTTTACATTTCTAAAAGAAATATAGAGATAGGCGTATTAGTAAAATATAATAAATAAAATATTAAGAATACATTAAATTCTTACTTACTATTAATTCTGGCTCCTGTTTTCGAATAAAGTATTCTAATAGTTCATAAAGAATTGGTTCAGTTGACAAATCATTTGTGTCCTCCATTTTACAAGCAAGAAAATAATCAAACACATTCTGTCAATTCCTCATAAACAAGGAATTGATCATTTGGAATTTTTATTGTAAGTTAAACGTAGACAATGATGTACCAACTCAACTGATACGTGAGTCTTGATTTAGTCTCGGAATTGTAGATGGTAGCACACTATTTAAGGAACTAGAGCGTTGCGTCTACATTATAAATGCCGGTATTAAACGCCATCTGTTTTTTAACATTTAATTGTTTAATTTGTGCTGTTAAGTTGGACATGCATCTTCTTGATATACATGCAATATAACTCTTTAACACGTATAATTAACAGAATTAAAAGATGCAATAATCCTAATACAATATTGTACGTTCACAAATTTTTTTTAGTCGACAAATCAGTGATAACATTTACAATAATTTGTAATTACGCTGGATAGAGCATTTGAAAGACAAATCTAATGTAAGATAAGTAGTGGATAAAGTAAAAAAAAATAATGTTAATAATTTATTTTTTTTTTTGCTTTATAATTCTCGTCTTTTTAGTAGTTATAAATATGCCTGATCAACCAAAAGTCATACTTGTAACTGGCGGGAGTGGATTAGTTGGTACAGCAATTAAAACAATTATTGAAGAAAATAAAAGATCGGATGAAAAATGGATATTCGTTGGTTCAAAAGATGCAAATTTGTGGTATGTAACAATATTGTATTATTATTAAAGATTCGAACATATTTATAACAAGTATAATTGTTGCAGCGATAAAGTTAGTACTGCAAAATTGTTTGATAAGCATAAACCTACACATGTGATACATTTAGCTGCTATGGTTGGTGGTCTTTTCCATAACATGGCTCACAATTTAGACTTTCTGGTAATTGATATTATATTTTCAATGTTATGTTATAATTGTTCAACTATTGAAGATTAAATTATGTTGTAATCATTTATAGAGAAATAACATTCATATGAATGATAATATTCTACAAACTGCTCATGAGACTGGTGTTAATAAAGTTGTTTCGTGTCTTTCTACTTGCATATTTCCAGATAAGACCACATACCCTATTGATGAAACTATGGTAATTTTGTATGTAATATAGCTTATTGTATCCATGTATCTCATTCAATATTCTTATATAATAATAACATTTCAGATTCACAATGGCCCCCCACATCCATCAAATTATGGTTATAGTTATGCCAAAAGATTAATAGATATCGCAAATAAAGGGTACAATGAACAGTATGGTAGATTATATACAAGTGTTATACCCTGTAATGTATTTGGACCAAATGATAATTTTCATCCAAGTGCTAGTCATGTTATACCAGGCCTAATAAGAAGATTATATGATTTAATAGAAGATGGTAGAAAAATGATTAGTTTAAACATGCTTTTCAAAGTGTACTTTATATAGATTTTTTGCTAATATTATATATATATATTATTATATATATATATATATATATATATATATATATATATATATGCATATGTTTAACAGGAAATACAGAAGATAAAGTTTTCACAGTATTAGGCTCTGGCAAACCTTTGAGACAATTTATTTATAGTTTGGATTTGGCAAAATTAATAATTTGGGTTCTCAGAGAATATAATTCTGTAGAGCCAATTATTTTATCAGGTAAATGCAGTTATTTATATATCATATTACGTATTATTTTATAGTTAACAAAAATGAATGTTTTCAGTTGATGAATCTCAAGAGAGAACGATAACTGAAGTTGTCAATGCAATAGTAAAAGCTTTCGATTATAAAGGTTCAATTCGTAACGATGTTAGTGCTGCAGATGGGCAATATAAAAAGACAGCAAGTAACGCCAAATTACGAAGTTATTTGCCAGATTTTCAATTCACTCCATTTAATCAAGCAATTAAAGAGACGGTCGATTGGTATATAAAAAACCATGATCAAGCTAGGAATTAAATAAACACGTATAAGGTTCGATAACATAAGATATATAAATATTTCTGTACAAATTATAAATAAATAATGTACATATTTATATGTAATTTGAACGTTTTAAGGTAATAGATTTCAAATTTGCAGATAATTACCTACTAATGCAAAATATGTTAAGATATAATGAATAAATCAAAATAAATAAAAAATATTTTTCTATATAGTTTAAAATAATGTAATTGAAAGTATGTGTATCTTAAAATATCTTAAAGTATTACAAAACAATAAATAATTATTCTATAAGTTCATGAAGATTTTTCCATTTTATTAATTTATAATATTTAGTTCTACTTTCATAATAATACCGTTGGTTCTATAGCTTGCCAGCAAAGAACCCTTCTTGACCGATTTTTGTAGTTACTCGTTAAAGAAAAAGGATAAACGATCATACGCGTGGCAAGACACTAGGGACCGTAATTTACAACGCGTTTGTATGAGCGTTCTCTCAAGTGGTTGAGAAAGAAAGATTACTATGAAGATAAAGCTAGGATGTTAGAGACTATTCTTTTCCTTTATATTTCTATTGTTTCATTGTTATTTATAGAAGTAAATAATAGTTCTTTTCCCTAGGGAACCTACATAGGTGGTACGGGCTTAGCGAACTCGGGAACCCGAGCTATAAGAGGCAAATTTTAAGTTATTTGCCATTTTTCCAATAGTAATATTTACAAAAGAGTTACATGTTAGTATCAAATCTGTACAATTAAATGTAACTTATTTGCACTTTGTTAATAGACTTTATTTATTTGCTACAGTACACATCATCGTTTCATTGTTAGATCGCTTACAAGAGAGCATCAATATTTTCACGTAAAGTCGAATCACAAAGGAGACAATATAGTTTGAAGGTTTTCTCTAATAAATAGACCTAATCGTAACAACATTAAATTCCAAAAAAATATCCAATTGAAACCTGAAAGAGAGACTTGTTTGTATGTCCAAGAATTTCTTTAGAAAAACATTGAAAGAGAATGTATTACAAATGAGCGCCGTTGGGGGTGGCTCATTCCCCACTACCTTACCACCACTCGTCTCTTCCCGAGTGGCATCGGGTACGTTCGTCGCATCGAAGATTGCCGGCAGTTCGTCAGTCGCGCTTTAGCAGCCTTGCGCGATGTATCATGGAATTAATAGGGGTAGGAAAGTTAATGTTGGTGGTAATGTGCTCGATGTGACAAAGGCGACGTGTTTTAAGGTATGATAAGGCACGTGGTAGTGCATCGTTTAACGTTGTCTTAAAAAAGGAAGGAAAGAAAAAAGAAAATAAAGGAGTTCTCGTTGTAACCACTTTGCAACGTTTATTTATCCTTCGTTCTTTGTCAGTGTGGTGTGGTTCCTGTGTGTTTTATTTCGAAGAAACGAGATGTCTCGGACGCGTGGAAAAATTGAAAGGGGTTTACGGCCGAGGTAGCGCCGGCCTCGCGCGATCGGCCAGCCGAAGGGAACAATTTCTTCGATGGTTCGTCGACGATCTTCGAATGAAGATGATTATTCGAGGAAAGATATTAGAAAATACGACGACGCGAATACCACCGGCGTGCCTTCTTCCCTTCTTCGATTACTTCGTGCTGAAACGTCAATGATATTCGTCTGGCGAATTCTACCCCCTTCGTGATAAAAGAGTAACGTGATTTACGCATTAAGAAGAAAACAAAAGGAGACTAACTTAAAACCTATAAAAGAAGAGAATAATCTTACTGTCTACTTTCTTATCGAGTGTAAGTTGAACGATTTTGAAACGGAATGCTAATTTAATTAGATGTCTATCGATCGTCCGTACGTGCGTGCCTGCGAAATGGCGGTGGAAAGGATCGGATATGAAAGAACGTGTATATGTATTCATAGACCGTTTCATTGTGTCCTTCTCTTTATCTACAATCCTTCTTCCATTCTCTTGTTTTCACACGAACCGATTTACATGTTCATAGATTTATAATCTCACATATAGTCGCGTGCCGACGCACGGCCGCATGGCTTTTCAAGTATCTCTTTTCATCTTTATGTTTATATGTTTATGAATTCCGAACAATTGTGAGCTTTCTTTTAGACTATTTTTTTTTTCTTTTTTAAACATTTCTTTTGGATTTTCATCGAAATCAGATCGAGGAAACATAATATGATGTCATTTAATTTTTGGAATGATCTCTAATTTGTGAAAGCTGAAAGAGAGGAAGAGAGGGGATGATGAACGAGATCGAGAATATATTTCGGACGTATTTTGGCATCTTGACTATCGTATAAGATTTCAACATTTTCTCGATCTTTTAACATTGAAAGATGCTCAATACATTGGTCTGTAAAAGCTTCTAAAATATAGCATGAAGGAAATTACGTAATAACTTCTATCTATATTTATAACTTTATTAAGTGTATGTTTGTACGACCAAATGATTATTTCCCACTCGAAATGTCTTTGATATAGTCACCTTTCTACAAAGGAATGTTTTCGTTTGTTTAATTCTCTCTCTCTCTCTCTCTCTCTCTCTCTCTCTCTCTCTCTCTCTTTTTCTCATATCTATTCGTTTGCAACAAGTGCGCGTTCTATTTTCATTTTTCCCGATGTTCTGCTTTGCGTTATTCGATTAATTATTAAGTACCAACTGTTTACGTTTGTAATGTTTTACAAGCAAAATAAATTTTGCTATAGTAAATGTATTTTGCTTTTCGATATATACATATATATGTATATATATATATATATATACGTCCAACGAGATTGTTAATGAGATATTCGATAAGGTATCACTTAAAACATAGAACGAGTTTTGGCGCTTTTTGAACTAATTAGATTAAATGTTCCATACCGGCAAGAAATCCTTTTAAAATCTCTTTTCAAAGTTAGCATGCTTTATCTCTATTGGAACGATCTTTAAACTTCTTCGAGTGAGATGCAACATCAATTTCGAAAAGTTTTCTTTTCCTGAAAAATCTCTAAGAAAGTCTTTTTCTCGAAAGTTATTAAAGATAAGAAACTTCTATATCTTTCTTTTTCGAACGAATAAAAGAAAAGAACGAAATAAAGAAGATTCTACGGTTCTATTATTGAACGCTTTCTATAATAATTCTCTTGGTATTCACAAAGGGTCGTTGTTCGAGTTACTGATAGGCCACGTTTCTCAACTTCCTAGAAACTTCTCAACTTTCTCACACTTTTTAGACTTCTACAATCTATTGATTTATCTTAAGTAACATACATATTATCGTCCTTCTATTTGCTAATATAATCATTCGAATATTAACGGAATCGATAATTAAATTTCATATAAATTTGAATTGCAAGATATTGACAGATCTATTAGATAAGATGTAATTCGATCTTTTCTAAATTTGGTTCGTAGATTAAAAAAAAAGAAAAGATAAACCACGATGGCGCTGTTCCATTTATCATACAACGATCAGTGGAACGTACCAGTCCCGATAAGTGGATAATCCTTGTAATAGGATTTTACTTCTTGTTTTCATCGCTGATAAATCTAGAGGGATAGTTATTTCGATGAAATATTTCGCGAATCCACAGGTTCAAAAGTTCATATTTGTAATAGCATTTATATTATCAGTTGGAATAGTACCGTGTGAAATACATATATATATATATATATATATATATATATATATATATATATATATATATATATATATATTTGAAGGATAAGTTTTGAAGAGAATAAAAGAAAAATATAAAAGAGTTATATAGAATAGTGTCTAATTGTCGCGATGCATCATCCTCTTTATGTTTTCACCTACGTTTTAGCTTCAAATTGCAATTTCGTGAAAGGTGTTTCGTGTTTCTCGTGGAACAACGAAGAATGGACGAGAAAGTCGTCGGTAGAAGGAATCGTCGTGCCGCTCGTTATGTTCTTGGTGGTGCGCGACGGCGTGCTCGTCGACGAAATCATCGACGAAGTCATCGACGAAGAGGCTCCTCGGAGCTTGAATTACTCGAGAACAAGCTGTCCTCTTCTTTCTCAACCTCAGTATCTCGCCTTATACTCTTCTTCGCTGGTTCTTCGAGGAAACGCCGAAGGAAGGAGGACGAAGAATTATACTCATCGTTATCCTTGAAGTTCGTCGGCCATTTAGGAGCCCTTCTATGAGGAGGGTCCGTGTATTTGAATGGAAACCGAAGTGAGTGAAAAGAGAAGACGATATGCCTGGCATCGTGGTATTCCGACGACGCTGGAGCGTCGGCAGCGACGATCTCGTTGTACCTGGTGCCTTCCTCTTCATTTTGCATCTCATATGGTAAGTTATAGAGTATTCATTTTAAATTTGATTCATCGATTAAATCTATATTCACTAATTCTCTTCGAAATTCGAAGAAATTCGAAATTTAAAAGGAATTTGTTCGGATTTGGCCAGAAAATGTTATCGAACGAACTAATCAAAATATATACGAGTTTTTTTTTTTTCTTAACATGGAATATTAACTCCAAATCTCAACCAGTCCACTTTTTACCCGCGCAATATGTCAATTCATATTGGCTTCTCATTTTGTTTTCATATAGTACGTAGGACAGCATCGAAAACTTTTCAAGTACGTTTACGATCTGAGGGAGAAGGTAACGCTAAATTGCTAGAGGCAAAGATACCTAAGTTGCCTCTTGACCTAGTATGTTTCCCATCTACATTGTTTAAACCAACCTTGAATCTCATAGTTGTGGCAATTCAACTGCCGTCTTCCATTTCGTAGGAATTAACTTTCTTTCTCTCTCTCTCTCTCTCTTTATATATATATATCTCTCAGAATCCATAGAACTTCCATGTAAAATCGATTCGACATTTGTAATTGTTAGCTAAGATCTATTTGAAAACGAAAATGATGCATTTTATTCTTGTATTTAATTTCAACTGTTGGAGCGAATCGTACAGATAACTGTTCAGTACATAAAATGATTTATTTAATCGAAAGATGATAAGCAATGACTAACGATAATTCGTTCTATCTACTATTCATTGCAGGAACTGTTACAATTTACAAAGTTATAATCTACATTAAAAGAATTTATTATCTTAAAATGCACTTGATAAACATTTTGAAGATTGTTCTATTTTTCTTATAATCTGAAATTATTGATAATCTCGCTCAAAAATGTTATTCTTGTTTTAGTTTTATAAAAAAAAAAAAAAAAAAAAAAAAAAACTTATTTCATTATATAAAAGAGATATAAGATATTATATTATATCTTCAGTTTCCGTATGATATCAGACTCGTATGTCCCTGAAAACGTTGTTAACGATCCGTAGACAGAAAATCTCCACGTTTTGGATAATCGGTAATTCACGTATGTACGAATTCAACGAGGATGGGCTCGGCGGATCGTGACAAAGAACGCGAAATACAATGAGCGAATGGCAGGAAATTGGCGAGCGTCCATTCCATTTTCGTAGAACGAGTAATCGGCTGTTTCTCGATATACGATAGTACGTACAGTATCATACGGTTCTGCACGAGTCCTTCCTTTGCACCAGTTGACAGCACCGTAAATTAAAACTCGTTCTGGCGAGCATCGTCGATATCTCGACACTCTTAACGAATCCTTTCTCTTTCTCTCTCTTTTTCTTCCTATAATTTTTCCCATTTTCTCAGCTCGTACAACTGTCTGGTAGATCGTTGAATTTTTTGTTTTCTACGTTCTCCACGTACATATATATTGTTACTCAAGTTCTTTCATTACGATCATTAACGATACAAGACGAATTTCATATCAAACGATTCTAGTCTCGAGACAATAGATAAAGAACGTTCCTGGTTCAGATGGAGATTGTGATTTGACAATTGACAATTCACAATTCGCAACTGTAAACTGCAACTGCGAACGCGCAATTGCAACTGCAAACTGTAATTCGTAATGCACAAATTGCAAATTACAAATAACAAATCAAAATCGCCATCTGGACGATCGATTTCGAATTTCCCGGCATTTAACCATTACTGTTTTGTCGATCTCACTTGGTACACACTTCGGAATGGTGGCGTTCAACGAGGCACAACTTCCGGCTCGAGGGAAGTCTTGGAACATTGTTACGAACAGCACTACGTATTTGAAATTATCTCCACGTGGGAGCTCTCGACCTTTTCTTCCTCTCTCTCTCTCTCTCTCTCTCTTCCTCTCTCCTCAAGTTGTTATCGTATCAATGGACCATCGGTTGTGCCGTGAAACTCATTATTTCGCAAGAATTTGTATTCTCGTCGCGTCGCGTTGCTTGACCAGTCACGTGTTTCTCTCCTTTTTTTCCTGGTCAAGTAGACGGATCATCAATTGAACAGAAATTATTATAATTATTATAATAGTGATGTCATCATTTAATATTCTTAGTTTCTGAAAATTGAACAGCGGTTGGCTTAATTGAAGCTTCAGGATCATAATGCCTGGTTTTATTGCATTTGGTAGACGTTGGAAATTCGGGAGCGATGATTTGTTCATACCATTTTTCATTCTTCTATTTATTCACTCAGTTCAGTAAGTATGATTCGTTCTTGTTTATGTTTCTTATCTAGAGTGTCTATTCATTACGTTCCAATGTATGATAAATGATTAACATAGGCATCATCGTGAAATTATTCAGATATTTTATTAACTTTTAATAATCTTTGCAGTTACGATTTTTCTATCTGATTTGATAAATGTAGAATATAATTGAAAGTTTGCGTCTTGTCCACTGACCTGTCATAAATTTGCGTTCATATCTTATTGATTAACTCGTTGGGTTAACTCTTTGAAGATCTCTATGTGGAATGTGATGGACTTTGAGGTACTTTGTGTACAAGATTCGACTCTAACTATTAGACAGAGTAATCCCTTCTAATTTAGCGGAAAATCCACTAAATTAATAACGATAATGTCGGCTTATTGAAATTCAAACTCCGACGCTATTTTAGACACGGAGCACGAATCCTAAGCTTTCCTGTTGTCATTTAATTTCATACGAATAGAACGATACTGTAAAGATTCTAAACAGAGCGTAAAAAAAGATATCAAATTATGTACAAAAAAAATATTTATCTTATTTCATTACACATGTTAAACTTAAAAATGTAAATATTTATATTTACATAAATATCAAAGAAATGTATATCAATGATGTAAAATTTAACAATAGAAAAGAATATTTCAAACGTTGCGCTTTAAAAACCATTTTTAAAAGCAATTTGTCATTTTTATGTCGAGTAATAAACTAACGTTACGAATGAATTCCCCCATGAAAGCTCGTACGAATTATCTGATTGAATTATTTTCAACGATTCCGCGAGTATTCCAAATATCGCTAAAGAATTCGATTACATTTTTTGTTCAAAGAGTTAATCTTTAAAAGCTTCGAAGCATCAAAACCAAATCAAATTTATGACGTTCATATGAGTTTCTATCCGTGTCATTAATTTCTCTTTCCAAAGTAGCTTGTTTTCTCGTATATATGTATGTATGTTGGATTTCATTTAAAACTCATTGTAGTTCGAGTCTATATCAGTGTTCTCAATCTACATATACATGTATAGCTTAGTATTATGTAAACGATCTGATAGTAATATATAGTCACGTGTATTTTTAACGGAAAACATTTTCACGTGATAATGTGAAAAAATAATGCATCGAGTATCACGAAAAGAGCTCTAGTTAAGAGGGTTACCCCTGTTACGTGCTCAGCAGCAATGTATTGAGCTTTGTGCAAGGAGTGCAAGGAGTCTTTACGAAAGAAAAAGAAGGGAAAAAAAAAGAAACAAAGAAAAAAAAAGAAGAATTTTAAGTTTAGCACCTTGCTTTTGGAAATCGAAGAAAGGTAGCCGCGAACGTGCCTCTCGAGGATCAATACGTCATGTGCGGCGGGTGTCGCCGCTTGCTGAATGGTGTCTATACCCCCGCTAGTCATGCTCCCCATGAATCATTTAAGGGCTTTCCAATATACGTACATATATTTCACACCGACATTTCGTTTTGCACTATATTATATATACGCTCGTTGCATATACTTCTGATCTTATGCGACTGGAATCAAAAATTATCGTAATTGTGAATATTACAAAACATGTTTTCACGTGTAAATAATATTTCTTGTTATATCGTTTGCTTTTTTGTTTTTTACGAAGGAATACTTTTACGTTTGGAATAATAAATAATATCATGTTCGTATAAAACTTGGACTAACGTATTTCCGGATATGTCTGTTTCGTAATCTGAATGAAGAGCACATTACACGTGCTTTGAATTTATTTGCGAATTAAAATAGGATCACGTCCTTTCATTGTTAAAATACTCGAATCATTTTCATTCTCTGTATTTTATCTGCAACGTACGTCTTTTTCTCTCCTCTCCCTCCCACCCCCTCCTCTCTCTCTCTCTCTCTCTCTCTCTCTCTTTCTCTTTCCCTTTCCGACAGAGACTTCCTTCAGTTTCTAGGAACATTCGCGACGACATGAATGTGCAATTAGAGTAACCATGGCAAAGTCGAGAATGTGCATTTGTAATTAACTTTGATCGTATGTGTTAACGTTTACATTGGAGAATTTTATTTCTTTTGGTTTGTACGTATGTACGTAACACGGATTTGAAATAAAAGTTACTTAGCGCGCTTCTATACTTATCTCGTACTTTTATTTTTGCTTTTAAAAATGACTTCAATGATAACAAAGTTTCTGACCTATTTGTATAGTTTAATACCTATACCTAAAAAGATGTAACATTTCGAAACGTTCTTCTAGTTAAAAGAAGGATGACGAATTGATAAAAATTATCTGAATCCTTGAGAATTTTATTAGTAATTTTTATAATTCTTAGCCTGTTAGAACTTAGAAAGTTGTAGGAGTAAAGCACGAAGAATTATTATTTACTATCTCGAGATCTTCACTCTAAAATGAGAATGCAAATTACTTCTCGTTATATAATTTGTCATTTTCCTCTTTTTATTTAATACTTAATACCATAAATTTTCCGTGCTGGAATCGATATCGAGTACGATACATTTTATATCACAGTGCTAATTTTAGAATGCACTTTTTTGTTAAGAAAAGTAATTATTACAAAGTAGTATGATTTTTATCGAGCTAACTATCGCGTAAGGACATTGCCTTGTCGTATTTTCGTAGAAAGAATATAGAATCTATGAAAAAGGGTTCGTGCAAGACGTAGAATGTTTTCGGTTGCCACGCTTGTTGTGACAATCGGTGAATGTTCGTTGCCACTCAACCGACAGGCCTGACACGTAACTCTGCTCTGCTGAAAATAGAAATCTACAAATTCTTCTTCTCTTTCAGTTAGGCTTATCTGCTCTTCGTTTCGTAATGGTGAAATGATAGAAAATAAAATCAAAGAAATAAAGAAATTGTAACGTGAACTTATCGTGGTCATAATTTTTTCATTCTTTATACAGGTAAATATAAAAAAATTTTCTGTAACGTGCTGCTAAACTTACAAACGAATTGTATACTCATCTCCGATCATCAATCTATTTTTATGTATCACGTTTGAAAGTGAACTTACGTCAATGATACATTTTTACTTTTTGCTTCGTTCGAAAATTGATTAGAATGTAGAAATTGTTTCCGCTCTTGGTTTCCTTCCTTTTATGATATAAAAAACGAATGCTTTAATATAGAAGATCAGAAAGTTCCATAAGAAAATTTCATCGTAGCGACTTGAGTATAAGAGTGTTCCAATCTAGTAAGGAAATCACTATCGTTATTATCGATCGTTGTAAATTCAAGAGGTCGGAGGTTGCCTAGTCCCTTTAATCAAGCGAACCTTTAATTCAATGTGGAACCCTATCGTGACAGAGCAGATGCGAAATAAAGACGGTTCCGTAAAATCAATCTTGGCAGAGCTCTCGAAAGTGTCGATTGCATATTTGCATTGGCATAGAATCCTTTTGATCAAACATTTGAATAATAATATTACGAAGGGAATAGGAATAGAAATAAAAGAATTAAAAAAATAAATAAATAAATAAATAAAAATGCGTAAAGCAGTCCGTTGAAAGTTGTGGTAATAAAAGTTGCATAAAAAATTAGTATACTATACTATATGTGTGCACAGAAGGAGAGGGTGTAAATCGTCTCCCAGAACCAATGCAAATCCACCCACATGACGCTTCGACAGTCCCTTGCTCGGACGAAATTCGCCATCGAACTTCCCCCTTTTGTTTTGCGACTCATTCATAGGCGGGGGTAAGCTTGGGGGTTCGCCACGTAGGTTTTGGGGTGCTGGCACCCTACCGTGCTAAATCGTTCTTTGTCTTTTTCCTCTTTCTCTTTTCTATGACGAGAACAACGATGAACGACGAAAGTACCAACGGGAATATATCGCGTTCTCGAATCGTTCGACGTTCGATAGAGAGCTGACCCTTCTTTCTTCTTGTAGCAACTTTCAAAGTAGCTTTTCGATATGGAAACTATTTTCCATGTTATTACTTTTTTTTAACGGTACTTCTTCACGAAAAAATTTCAATGTATAGGTATACAGAGTATTAAAAAATATTTACAAAGAGTAGGTATATAAATATATAAATATTTAATTATATATATATATATATACTTTACGATAGAATATCAATTAATTGTTATACGAGAAATAACTAACACTAAGTAGAACGATTTTTTGTAAACACACATGAATATTTTACTTGATTTAATAGTTTTCTACTCTATACTATTATTATTATTATTATTATTATTATTATTATTTTATTATTATTATTACTGTTATTATTAACACGATGTCGTGAGAATGGTATAGAAGAGTAGGTAAACGATAAATATATATCTTTATCACGAAATAACGTAATCTCCGAACGATTCTCTGGTTGCCATTCTCGACCTACAGTTTTATGTTATTC
This sequence comes from Vespa velutina, assembly GCF_912470025.1. Classification (NCBI taxonomy): domain Eukaryota; kingdom Metazoa; phylum Arthropoda; class Insecta; order Hymenoptera; family Vespidae; genus Vespa; species Vespa velutina. The sequence goes on along the minus strand of NC_062203.1, from coordinate 393,241 downwards.
GATGCTCAACGATATCGACGGTCTTATTAACTCTTTTATTCGAATAAATGGTCTATAGACACGCAGGAAAATCACGCGATGTTCTTATACTGTTGGATTTTCTCTTAGAGAATAGTCTTACTATTGAATTTTATGATATTATCGTATATTGATTTGTAGAATTGTATATTGGTCCATTGTCTGTTTCTTATCCAAGTCTTCTTCGATCTTCGACTTACTTCTATTTCAAGTAGTTCGAGTAAGCAGAACCATTCGAGCAAATTGGAACGATGGAAGAACGATCGTTATTGTTCTATTCGAGAAAACGTCGGCAATTAATCGCTTTACATAGTAAATATAGATATAAAACGTTGACAGTACACTTGATTTATGATTCTTCGTTTCTTCATACTGACCGTTAATGACGAAATAAGTTCTCTAGCTTAATAATATCGAGCGTCGTAAAATAAAACATTTAAGTACATTTAATATGCATCCACTTTGCATTCATCGTTTAATCATAAGCAAAATGTTCTTCAAGTAGAACAAACTTTCGTGTCCTAACTCGTAACTTAATTGAAGTTTCGCCCAACGGCATATACGCGATAAATTGCAACGGCACGCGTTTGGCTTGCACTTTCCACTGACATATACAAGGGACTGACATCATGTGCTAGCTATTCTGTGGTTTCATATCATCTATCTCGATATAAGTACTTTCGTATGTACTATTGCAGTCGGCTTGTAGTCGACAAACCTCAAACTAATTAATGACTCAAATCATCAGCTTTGATAGAGATGCAATTTGTTCCTAATGTGTCTTCCTTCGTTTGAAAAGTTCTTCTTTACGTTTTTAGTTAATTATCATCAGGATATCAGAAAGAGGCTATATAAGAATAATTAAATAAAATAATTATTTTAAGATTTTCAATCCGTTTCTATAAAAAATTATTTTCTAATGTTATCTAATATCTGTTTAAAAAGAAATATTTCCTTAAACATATTCAAGTATGAAGTTAATTGTATTTGCATTATATGATTTAAATTTAGATTGATCGCAATAATGATTCAAATATTATCACGTGATATTTACGGACTATGATGTCATTCTAATCAATCACGTTTAATAAACATTCTTTCGACCCGATCGAAGTCGATTGAAGGTGCATCAATCTCGTCTTTATCCTGACCTATCTGTGAGAAAGAGCGTGGATTCTTTATTGAATATCTTATTAAAAATTCCAATACAGCTATCTTGATTTAATTAACATCATTTTGACATATAATTTGTACATCCTAGATATATACAAAGTATATGTTTCTTAGAATAACTACTTTTAGATTTATACTAGATATTAATATATTGATGTATTATTAAATTCCATATTTATGTATTACTATTTAATTATAACTTTAACATTAAACTTTAAATTAAAAAATGCAATTTATTTTTGAATAATTATAAATTTACTATGGAATTAACATACTTCCAATCATTTTCAATAAATTGCATTATTGATAAATTTAAAATTGTTGATTTAAAAGTTAAATAAGATAATTGAAAAAATGAGATAAAAATAAATCCATATTTTTTTAAATATCTCAATTTTTAGGTTAAAGTCAATCGAACATTTTATCTTTCTCGTCTTAAATTAGTCGTAAAAATAAATTAATCTTCAAACTAGAATTCTTAATAGTACTATTAGTATTAAAAACAATATAATTAATATAATAAATTGTTAATATATATTATTGAAGAAACTTTAAAAAATAAAATTTACTTACTGGAGTGATTGTTAATCCCTTGCACGATGAGCATCCTAACCACAAAATAATAAAAAATGATACATTAACACAAACATAATTCTACGTTGGTGATTCTTCTTTCATTGTAGCTGAAAAAGGAAAAAAAGAACACAAAATTATTAGTATTATTGTTATAATAAAACATTATTTAAATTATTAAGAAAAATGAAAATTTAAGAAAATTGAATAACGATAAAATTGATCATTAATAGCTTTATGTATATATATATATATATATATATATATATATATATATATATATATATCTTGTAAATATATGGAAATCATTTCGTTATTTATACGTGTCTATTAACATTTATTAATGTCTAATAATATATAATATGAAGTATTTACGTTTGATTTTAATTTCATTTCGTTATTTTATTAAAATATCGGTTCGATAGTAATAATCGAACTTTCGATAATAATAATCGAAATTTCGATAATACGAATAATCGGATATTTTCGGAAATCTTCGGTTTGCTTGAAGAAGAAGAAATTGAAGCAACGAATGTGACGTGAAATAATAATGTTGGAAAAAAGAAGACTTCGATCTATATATTTAGATACGACTGACCTATAAAAATTCTGAGAAGAATTATTGTCATAGTGATCTATATAATTTCTTGAAAAATACTTGTTTTTAATGTCAAGGTAGTAGGCAATAAAAATGAAATTTTCTCGTTCGCGTTGCTTGTACACAGACATCAACACGCGCACATTGCAACACAAGCACACGAATATCTGGAATTGAGCTCGGCGATCGTAAGAATTCATAGAAATTTGATATGTTTGCTTCTCCAAGCATGATCTTATATGTATATAAATTCTTAGAAGTGAGACTTATTATTTCCATATAGGTTAAAGAACGTAATATATCTTTTTATTTTCAAAAAGAAGTATAAAAGCATCTTCCCGTTAAAAATGGACAATATTCTTCCTGTTAACTCGTAAGTTTTTATTTCGAATAATTAACAACATTTATGTATGTACATAACCTCATTTTAAAGATTTCATACGAAATTTTAATATATTTTTTTTAGATTCGTATACGTCTACACAGTGTATCAAAAAATTATTCGTTTGTTTTTTTACTTGTATAGATTGTAAACAATTAATAACTATATTCTACCGTGATATCAAAGGTAAAGTGTATAACATTTTATCAAATTTAATTCAGCTATTTTATTATTATAGTTAAATATATAGCACATAGATATGTATATCCAACAGAAAAAGAGAGAGAGAGAGAGAGAGAGAGAAATATATAAATTATGTGAAAATAGATATCGTGTACCATTTCGAAATTATGATTAGACATGTCGTACTAAATTAAAGTAATAATTTAATTGGAATTCGATAATGCAGATTCATTTTCACAAAGAAAACATTATCGACATAGATCTTCTGGGATCATTTCCATGGCTCATTCTTTTTTTCTTTTTTTGTCGTTAGATATTCAATACATCAATTCACCATCGCACGGAGTAATCGAATTAGGATCGAGTTGGTAGAAAATTTAAACCAAACGGACGCGATATCGTTATATGGCTGCACCCAGGGGGCAACTGTTCGAGTCAATGACACTCGTTTAGGTTAAATTTAGAATATATTTATTTTATTTCTTGAATAATCAATGTTTCTTAATATAAAATAATTTTTTTTTCACACTAATTTCTATTGAATCTAAAACGATTTAGTTAAATTTCTTTGATGAATTTTGTTATTTACGAAACTGGTCAAAGAACTAAAGCGTATCGATGTTTTAAAACAAGAGCGAATTTATACATTATTCATATAAAAGTCTATTTGAAGCGTAAAACTTTTCAAATCTAGCCTGTATGTGTATATATATATATATATATATATATATATGTATGTATATATATGTATTTAACTCTCTCAACGATCCTCTAAGTGAAATATTTTGTGAGAGTTGAAATTAAATGGAAGCAACTGAACGTTATATTTATTCGACGCTTTTTTTCAATTGGTTAAAATCTGATAATATAGTCGTTTGATTAAAAAGTTTTACGCTCTTTTTAATCTGGAATATTTCCTTTTTTCTTTTTTGTCTGCTAGTAATAAACAACAATCATTTAGAATTTTATATACATATAATAATATAAGATTAATCGACAATAGGAGGTAATGAACTGTAGCTGTTTTTTATCGAGAGCTTCGCATGATTGTAAAGCACCTGTCGTTGTTAGGAAAAAAAGTAGACAGTTTTTTCATTATCTTTAAATACGTAATAGTAGAGTAAAAGAGAAAGATAAGAAGAAACCATTATCATTTATCTCGAGATTGAAAAAAACAACTTTTCTTCTCTTTGATTTTCACTTCTTATCTGTGAGAATACTTTCACCTATATAGGATAAGAAAATCGTTAACTTTAGACATCCTTTTGATAGAAGAAAATGGCTGCAACAATAAAAGATATGTAGACGTTTTTCAAGCAATCAATCGGAACGATTCAAATCTTTCCTTTCGCTTCTTTTCGTCGATGCATTTATCTCTCTCTCTCTCTCTCTCTCTTTCTCTCTCTCTCTCTCTCTCTCTCTTTTTCTTCTTTTTTTTTTGCCAGAGAAAAATTTCACAAACATGTTTGTATATGGGGTTTTTTCGTTTCTCTTTTCATCAACGATTCGTCAAAGAAATGCATGTGCTGCTTGATCATGTAGTAGACGAACTCGCTTAAAACGCATACATATATACACTGATATACGTAGACGCATTCATATAGATAAAGATATTCTTTTTTTCATTCGCGATATACTACCATGCAATATATTCCCGTTCTTCAAGGCAGACAACTTCAAATGATACCCGATGTACGAGAAGTAGGAAATGTACAAGCGACAAAAGAGTAACTTTCATCTAGTGCTTTTCAAAAGCTCACGCGTACAAGCTTTTTATTATTTTTTTTAACCCTTGTTCTTCTTCTTCGTCTTCGTCAACTTGTCTCTCTTTCATTGTTTTTTTTTTTTTTTTTTTATATTTCGTAAGTTTTAACATTTCGAGCTTCGAGAACGAGGACGTCTGTTATAAAGTAAAATATAAATATCGAAGCTTTTCTCTCTACTATTACATACGTGAGAGATTGCATTACGGATAACGTAAGAAACGGAAGTAACGTCAATTGACCCACTTTTGATATGATCGGAAATACAGAATTGTCCTTCTCGTCTTTATCTCGTCTTCTCGTCTTATTCTCTTAGATTAAGCAGACACATTGGCAACTCCCGTTTCTTTATTTATTTCTTTCTCTCGAAAAAGAATAAAATCCTTATCTTTTTTTTTTTCCAATCCTCTTTGTGATTTATGCTTATGAATTACGTGTCCTTTGATTTCAAGTAAATGAATTATCATGTTGCTATTTCTCATTTTATAAATGCGTAGTCATTTTCAGTTGATACGATAATTCAAGTTCGTAGTAAAGTTTAGAACTTGTTAACCGAAGTCTCGTTAAACAAGTTGATATGTCCTTATTCATATTATTTTCCTTGTGGTATTTAAAATTAGAAATTTAATTAATCGAAAAGTCAGCTGTAATTGTCACGTTGTATACGGAAAAATATCATCGCGGACAAAACTACTTTTACGTTTACAAACTCTGAAACGAACGATTCTGTTTTATATTTTAATGTCATTAAAGGTATTACAATTAGCAATTTCATAAATAACGTGAAATGAAAGAGCTTACAGCGACAAAAAACTGAATAAATGTGAAAGAGTAATGTCTCCTGGCTTGGCAATATTTTTGAGATGAACGTGTTTGTGATACAAACAAGCTGGTCGTTGGTAGGAAGAATACGAAATAAATGCACTCGTTTCTAAAGCACGCAAACAAAGAGAGAAACGTGCTATACGGTCGATATGGTGGAAACTGCAGAAAAGCTGCTGGAAGGTAAATCGATACAACGGACCACGCAGCATCCAAGACTTCGTCGGCCCTTCGTCTCTAGTTCTTAACCATCTTCTCTCTCTCTCTCTCTCTCTCTCTCTCTCTCTCTCTCTCTCTATTTTTCTCTTTGTCTTTGCCTCTGCCTCTGCCTCTTCTCTGTATACTTCTCTCTCACTCTCATGGGGCTTCTTCTAGCGATGGGAATGGAGTGGTACTTGTTCTACAAACTTTGTCACGATGGAGCTCGTTAGAGCCGTTTCTCGGCGTCTCACCATGATCACGAACAATTCTTGTAAAATGAAGAAATTAAATGATTTTCATGAATTAATTAACACTTTCTTTAACGACAATTACTGAACGTGCTTATCGATTAATCTCTAATTTCATTGCTCTCTTTTTTTCTTGTTTCTTTTTTTTCTTTTTAATTTGGTTTATGTAACCACAATATTTTACTTTACATTAAATAATATATATATATATATATATAATGTGTATAAATATGAATTTATATTCCATTTACACAAAGCTCCATTCAAAAGCAATTCACTCCATTCTGTCGCTCATCATTTATGTGTTGGTACAAGGCGACCTCGTTATAGCGGCAAATGATCGTGGTAATGCGATTAACTGGCAGCATCGAAGGGCACATCGCCGCAACTCGCTGTCGAAAATCACTGATCTGATCTCTGAAGGTCATTTCCGGTTGATCTAACGACTTGAAAGCTTTCAAGTGCATCTAGAATGCATCACGTTGCAAATGGATTAACCTGTAACTATAATCGGTCGTATCGAATATTAATGAACTCGAAGTTTTTTCCTTCTCCATTTCATTCTATTTTTTTTTTTTTTACATTTCATTGAACTTTTAAAAAAGTTCAATCGATTTAGGCTTCAAACGATACAAAGTTTGAAAGTGGATCATATTTCTTTAAAGATTCATATGTAAATACATCGGATTGGATTTAGACAAAAAGCAAAGTCAGAACGCATTGCAACGATCCCCTTTTTATCCTACCCTTACCATCCTTTCTTTTTCTTCCTCATCTTTCACGCAGCTCTCTTTTCATTCCTTTTTGCCCTTTACGTATGTACTTGTCTCTCGTACCTTCTCCGTTATAAACGTGTTCCTTGCTCTTTTTCAGTTTCGCATGGCCCTAAGCAAGAATCCCTAAGTCTGAATCCACGTGTTATTCTTACTCCATTGCGATATCGAAAGTGAGAGAAAATTCAAGAGATACGTAACTTTATTTTTATATATCGAAAGTTTCTTTTTTCTTTTTTTTTTTTTCGAGTTAGACGAATTTCTAAGACGTTTTATTGATTTTTTTTCGCACAGAAATTACTTAGTTATTTTTTTACTTCGCTTACGTTATTTTTGTTAAGGATAACAAAATCAGAGAGAACGTTTATAAATAAAATAAATAAATGAAATAATAATTTCTCTTTTTTATATAAGCTATATGTATTTTATTACAGGGTGACAGTACTCGGAGTCCTATTGGGAATCCTTCAATGGGATCGCAGTGTTATGTGTATATTTCTTCTATGGGAATACATATTAGGCTATCTCGTGCTTTTCATAGTCTCCATGGTGGTAGAGTTCTCAATCTGTTTTCTTGCAACGAGAGGCAGTATTCTGGACACTGCGGTGAGGGCACCGATGCAATACATACTTTATATTCGCTTATGTAAGTATTTATTAAGAAAAAATATGTTTTTTGCATGTTACATTATATTTATTTTATATAAATGATATTGAACAATCGAGTTGCTTTTTTAGCGATAAGATATTTACGTTTCTAAGTAGAATATTTGTATCGTAGTATAGTAAATTATAGTAAATTATAGTAAAAACGAGTATAGTAAATTATTAATACATTTTATTATACTTATATACATATTTATACATATTCATCATAAAGAAATATAAGTTGAAAAATGTATCATAGAGAGTACCTCAGACAAGGTCAATGTTTAGATTCACGTTGGCAAACATTGTTTACTTGTCTTATCATCTGCCCTTCAAGTTTTGAATTTTTTTTGCGATACTAACTATTAAAAATCATTCAAAGGAAAGAGTTCATAACTTGGCTTTGATACGTAAGAACTTATATGAAGATAATGTTGTATGATTGAGAAACATAAAAGAGAATATTTCAAGAATTTTATAGCTCGTTTTCTCTGCTACAAAGATTGATGCATTGTATTAATATCTTAACCTTTCACGTTGACATTTTCTTTTATCTGTGTCACAAAGAGATCAGACATTTTATTGTCTCGATCACATCTAGAGCAAAAATTTATTTACATAGATCATTGTGATTATTGGACAGACATCTTGTCCTTTTAAATCACATTTAACTTTTCTACTTTGTTGATTGACTGATGAGGAAGGAAATGAATCGTTAAATGAAAGATTCGTGGCACGAGCCACTTACCTTCGCCGATGCTTGGAATCTCCTCAGGGCAACAGGGCGAATATTAATAAGGACTCGGCTCTCCACCCTTAAGTTCTTCGACGTAATAAACGATCACTCATGAGGGGAGAGAATTTAGGCTTAGGGAGCAGGAAACGTATATGTGTGATGACTGCTACAATTCGAGTACGCGAAAAGACTTTCGAGAAACGAGAGAAATATATTGTTTCAGTGATATATCAACGAAACGTTCTTTTTATTTGTTTTTCTTTTTTTTTTTTCTTTTTTTTTTCTTTTTCTTTTTTTCGTTTTTTTTCTTTTGCTCTCTCGACCAAACTTCGTGTTTCATTGAATGTACATTTACTTATTTTAAAAATCAATGTTACTTCGATATTCTCTCTTTCTATTTCATTAAATATTTTCGAGAACAGACTGAAATTACTTCGTTTGAACTATCTTACGAAAAGAGAGATGGTACTGCAGTATCAACGAATTTGGAACGAGTCCAACGATGTGGTCTGCTATTTCCCGAAGAAAATCTCTATGGTTTTGGATGGAAAAAATTCGATAACCTTTCCGAGCACGTCCGATTGATTGGTAAAATCGTTATGGGGGTCGCGAATAGCTTTTTTATCTTCGATTTTTTTTTTCGTCATTCTACGTACGAATATAGCTACACTGATTTTTTTTTATTATTACATATTTTTTATACGATATTTCGAAACAATATGAAAACGACAAGGAGATCATTAAAATTCTCTTTGTATAAATATATACATGTGTTTAGATAACTTAGAAGACGGTAAATTAGGTCAAATGCTTTTCTTTCGAAGCCTCTTAGTGTTCGTTCGTTCCTTCATCGTCGAACGGATTACTCCCTCTCTCTCTCTCTCTCTCTCTCTTTCTTTCTCAAAAGTAGAGATGCTTTTGTCGTAAGCTGCATCGAGTTTGATGCTAGAAGAAAGCATTGCCAATACCTTCAACCTTATCCACCGTAAAGTTACGACAAGCATATCGACATGAACATGTCATTCATTTCCGTTTTCATCGAACAAAGCCTTCGATATTTCAACAATCGTTAAATAATATACTAGGCCTATTAACGAAAATTTATATACATAATTGTCCTGCGAAATCCCAAGTGATTTATTTTATGCATAATTTATAAATATTACGTGTAAATTATTTTTTTCAGTCCTCTTATTGGTAGAAGCAGGATGGTTGTGTGCAGGAATAACTTGGTTAACACGATTCTATCAAACTTGCCCTGTGGACCAAGCTAAGGATGTGATGCTGGGTGAGTTTATTAAATTCACGAAAAATATCTTAGGAATGTGATTAACAAATATCAGTACATAATTAATTTATAAAATTATAAAAAATATCGCGCCTGTCAATAGGCAAGGTTTCATACATCGTCGGTAATTATGTCAGCGAGCGCCATCTATCAATAAGAAATTTTTTAATCCTTATTAGTAGGCAACCATTAATCTTTCTTCGTGCATATATAAATGTATTGCATATCGTAAGGGCTAGAGTAAGTTTCTAATAGATGGCATTCGTCAATATAATTGTTGACAATGTGTAAAATGATGCCTACTTATAAGCGCATATTTGTAGGAAAAAATTGAAAAATAAATAAATAAATAAATAATTGATAATGTAAAATAAAAAGAACGAATTAAAGTTATACGTAAAATATATTCTAAACTATATCTGTAAATAATCAGTAAAAAGGAATTTTTTGAATTGTTCGATATCTGACTCATTTTTGGAATACTTTTTTATCTCTTTTATTTTTTCTCTTTCGCTCGTTCGCGCGTTTAATCGTACCGCAGAGATCGAAAATGGATCGCTAGTACGTAGGGACTAGCTGAAAAATTCATGGACTCTCGTAGGTTTGGTGATATCGAATTGGTGTGTGTTGGCGTCGGTGATGGTGACGGTATGGTGTACGTACGACGCCGCTGGCAGATCCTGGGTGAAAATGAAGAAATATCAACGTAGCATGAGGGAGGCGGAATCGAGGAGCGGTAGATTACACTATAAACGCAGCGGCAGCAGAAACCGAAATTGGCGACAACGGTAATTCTCCCTCTCCCTCTCCCTCCCTTTCTCTCTCTCTCTCTCTCTCTCTCTCTCTCTCTTTCTCTCTCTCTCTCTCTCTCTCTCTCTCTTTCTCTCTCTCTCTTTCTCTCCCCATTTTTTATTACTTTCTGTCGAACAGTACGATCGTGAATGTTATAGATCTTTTTTGTAGATCTATCATCGAAGAATAGAAAAGGACAAAACAAAATAATATAGTTTTTATCGAATACTTCTGTTATATAGAAATCTATATTTGGAAGAATATCGTATTCTCCTACTTTCTCAAGCTTTCATTATTCACGCTATACTTTTAAAAGCAGTCTAGCTCTTATCTTTTCCAGTGGCTAGGTATTTCGAAGCGATCGATCAAAGCCTATATGAAGATACATCATTACCCTTCCGATATGGAGATACTTGATGATATTAATAGCTTAAGATAGATAAATTTTTTCGTTTCTACCAGAGTGGTGGAAAAATTGTAAACAAATTTTTGTCGGCTAGTTGACATATTTTCGTTTTATTTTTCTTTTTTTTTTTCTTTTTTTTTTCTTTTCTTCTTTTTTTCTTTTTTTCTTTTTCTTTTTTTTTTTTTTTTACAGAAAAGTTATACGTGCCTATCAAGATAGCTGGGACAACAGATGCAGATTGTTGTTTTGTTGTATGGGAAATTCCGATCGAAGTAGAGTAAGTAAAAAAAAAAAAAAAAAAAAGTAGAGTTCATTGTAAAGAAGGAAACGTTCGATAATTCGCTAAAGAAATATTCGTATTTCATAGAACTCTTTCGCTGACATTGCCAGACTGTTGAGCGACTTTTTCCGTGACCTTGACGTGGTACCATCAGACGTTGTAGCCGGGCTGGTGCTTCTACGAAAGTTTCAAAAAGTTGAAAGAGAACTGATAGTAAAGCAAAAGAAAAACGACACGTATGAGTTCCTCTCAGGCGTACCAGTAACGCCTCGTACTAAGTTTCTCTCCTTGACCGAGGACGGCGATCTGGGCCATTTTCAATTGGCCATTCATTATATGCACTTCGCTCTCGCTGCCTACGGTTGGCCTATGTTCCTCATTAATCATTCTACGGGACTCTGCCAATTATGCACGAGGTAATCCTTTTTCGAAGATCACGTCCTAAGCATCCAGTATACCCGGATATTAGACATGATCACTTATTCGAGGTTGACCAATTCTCCCTTTAACGATCGTGCGAAATTGAAATGACTTTACTATGCGAAATCTTAATCGTAGTAATAATTTACCGATCTAACATTTTGTTGAATCGATAAACCTCCTAGAAAATATTAATGTATGTGGCTGGATCTTGATTATGCAAATTTTTTCATGCAGCGGTTCATCGAGGCCGATGATAATTAAATGATTATATTATTTAAATACAATCGTGTCTTTTACATTCGATAAAATCATTTCCGTTTCTAAAATAACAAGAGAATTCATAATGAAGTGACATTTATTTTTTTCTACTTATTCAAGGCTAAGATGTGCTTGCTTTCCATGTGGCAATCAGGAGGACGAAGCTACGATAGTGGAAGATAACTGTTGTCAATGCAATTATACGGCTCTAAGGAAAATGGTCAAAGTTGGCGAAGTCGAAGTTGTTTATGCGACCTTTCATGTGGACGTCGGAGAGACACCATTTTTCGTAGCGCTCGATTACACGAAAAAAAAGGTTTTCCTTTCCCTCCCTCCCTCCCTCCCTGCCCCTCGTAGTTTGAATCATTAAATACGAACACACAGTAAAAAGTTGGTCCTTTTAATTTGCGATCCTTCCTCTTTAAAAATCGCTTAAAATCGTTTAATGAATTCCATTAAAATTTTCTCGAGAATCTTGCCGTATCTTCACCTAACTTTTTACTTTCAATAAATAATTGTTATTAATCACATAATTATGTGATTCTTTCGTTTTAACTTTACCTTACTGAACTAAGCCTTAACTTAATTAAATTTTATTATTTAACTATTTCTCATTTGTTTTTTACTTTTTCTTTTCTCAGGTTGTCATCAGTATACGAGGGACGCTCAGTATGAAAGACGTTTTAACAGATTTAAATGCGGAAGGTGAAGTATTACCATTAACCCCGCCGAAAGACGATTGGCTAGGTCATAAGGGTATGGTTCAAGCCGCAGAATACATACGCAAAAAGCTTCAAGAAGAGAACATTATCGCGCGAGCGCTATCAAAGGTACAAAGCTAAAACGTGTGTTATGGCCTAGTTCCCTTCACAATCGATAGCGTTTCCTGGTATAAACGTTTGCACAATTTCACGTCAATAATTAGTTATCATATGTATTTATTATCATATATATGATCGAATAATAATACATACATACATAAGCTATAGCAGCAGATCAGCCGATAAATACGAATATGTTCGTTTTCAATCGTTTCTTCTTTAACAGGATCCTTCGAGAGGAACCGATCAATTTGGATTGACATTGGTTGGTCATTCTCTTGGTGCAGGCACCGCCGCAATACTTGCAATTTTACTTAGGCAAGAATATCCGGATTTGATATGTTTTTCTTTCGCACCACCCGGTGGATTGCTCAGTATGCCAGCTCAACAATATTCTCAAGAATTTACGACGTCCGTAGTTGTAGGGAAAGACGTTGTACCTAGACTAGGATTACGACAGATGGAAAGTTTAAGGGCCGACCTTATTAATGCGATAAAAAGGAGCGTCGATCCCAAGGCACGATATAAATAAATCTTTATTTATTCTTAAGAAAGAAGAAAATCTTTTTATATATTTCAAAATCGAATTCATATGTGTGTAAAAGAAAAAAAAAAAAAAAAAAAAAAAAATCCTTTCATTCATCCTTTTTTCTTTGTCTTTATACGTCGATAGTATCAAATTTATAAATCGTATCGAATGTTTCTTTTCAGTGGAAAACGATAGCTTGTTCGGTAATGTGTTGCGGATGTGGCTCGACACCCACGTCGGCGGCTAATATGGAGGCTGGTGGATGTATCAGCGAGTATCAGAGAGACAAGGATCTGGCACGATCTCAAGCGATCATACCTATGGATTCGAGTATCGCATTGACCTTGCATAGGCCGCTCTATCCACCTGGTAGAATTATTCACGTGGTTCGACATCATCCTAATAAGGGCGAGTAAGTGTCCGATGTACTGTGAATTATCTTTGTCCTGATTACGATTGAAATATTTCATTATTCATTAACCGTTTATTAAATTAAATATTGCACAGCCAACATTGGTCTGATCTTTTTCGCGTGACTTTAGTGATAACAAAAACATATTACGATAGAGCTGAATGAGCTAACGAAAGATATTTATTTTTTTATTTTTAGGAAAAAGTATGAATCACGGTGGAGGTACGTTTGTTTGATTATTTGTATTTTCAGGATTACAGTGGGTATTGCATCTTGGAGATATGTCAGTGCGCATGCATCTTGGGTCTATGTCTTATAATATTGTTCATACGATGCACCATTTGATCCTTTCGTTTCAGGTTTAACGATCACTCTGATTTAGAGAAATACTTTTCATTAATATAAATAATGCATGAAAGGGAGGTGCAGAGAAAGCATTACGATTATCGACTAATGTGTAGTAATATAGTTATCTATTGCGTACCTCTCGTATGTTTCTAATAGTAATTCGTTATAAAATCCGATCTTTAATTGAATCTTCTCAGAGTTTGATATTCATTAACTGCATGATTCTATAGAGATAGATAGAACGTTTAGTCGAGTGTTGGTGTATGGCTTAGTCCTCATTCTTATCTTATAAAAAGTAATGAGACGCATCATCGTAAAATAAGTAAACAAAATAATATAAATTAAATGATTTATTATATAAATATATATATATATATATATATATATATATATATATATATATATATATATACGTATGTGTATATATCTATGTTTCACTTAAATGTTTTCAATGTCTCGATAAAATTCGTTTAGAAAAGTAAGGCGAGATACGTCCATTCGAATTACAGGCAGGTGTTGTCTAAACGCGAACCAGTCTACCAGGCATTATGGGCAGGACCATGCGACTTCGACGAGGTGTTAATAAGTCCAGTGATGATACAGGACCACATGCCGGATAGCATGCTGAAGGCCTTGAATAAGGTAAGCCAGACCGACTCGATTATAGTCGGACAGATAAAAAAAACGCAGCATTCTCCGGCTAGTCGAAGTCCCTCTGTAAAACTGGGCCATTACGAGCCTCTGGAAGAAACTATGGACGATCCTGATATTACGAAGGAAGAAGATCCTATTGTACCAGTAATAGTCAAGATCGACGATGGTAGTTCTAGTCGAAAACAAGTACACTTTGCTAATCCGGAGACTAGTGAAAATTCTGCATCTTTTGTCGTCGATGTGGAGGTGTACGAACGGAAGGAAACGCAGACTGAATCTTAATAAAAATGTGCTTTTCGATCGATTTGCTTATTGACTTTTGATCGAATATTATTTTTATTATTATTGCTGCACAGTCTTTAGGAGTTAGAATGCGTCGTTTTCGTCTCTCTTTTTTCTCTGTGCATTTGAACGAATTCAAATTCTTTTCTCACATTTCGCATATGACATATTTATATATTTACACACGCACACACATATATATATATATATATATATATATGTATATATATATATATATGTATGTATGTATGTATTTATATGTATATGTATATGTATATGTAAGGACAATAATTATCCTTAAAGGGTGGTAGATCATTTGGAATGAATTAGAGTAAAACGAAGCTTATTTTTAGTTTTACTGTACACAATGTATGTGCGTTGCTATTCGTCCAATGATCAGGTACGATTTTTAAGTTCTGTGTATAGTCATGCTTCCCTTATCAAGTAAGAATAAATCTCTTTTTGTAATGTTTTTCATAGCATTAGAATTATCCAGATTATCCTGGTTGCGTCGTATTTGTACATACATACATACATGCATACATATCTACGAGAAATGTAGTATATTTGTTTTTTTGTATATAGATAGATATAGGGTTACATATATGCAATTGAATGCAAATTTGTGAATTTAATAGAGTCTTATCAATAAAGCGCGTATATACATATTCAGTCGAATTAATAAAATCATTTGATCAATAAGCATGTTGCCTGATAACGCATGAATTATTGATACGTTTAGGTAATAATACATTCAATACTCCTACTTACGGGTAAAGAATTTTTTTCCCTTCATCTTGTTAACTCATTCCTCTTAGCTTTTATAAATTACATTCAAAACGACCGATGTATAATGAATACGACAAAACAATGAGAACAATTTTAGATGAAGTACTTTACAAAAATAATCAAATACATTTGGTCGATTTGATTGCAATGAAAGATTGTCTTTGTTATAGGCTGCACTATGTACGCAATTTTTATCAATATATTTAATGCCATCGAAATTATCGTTCTTGTTGATTCATGGAACGAAGTTTCCTAAATTTTGTATATGTAATTTTTATAATTTATCGAGATTTTTCAATTTTAATTGGCAAATATATCGCAAACGTTACTATTATTATTTCTAATATTAATACACACGCTTGTTGTAGCTTCTAGCTAGCAGCTTCGCGTAGTTTAACATACTACATCGCTTTTTCTATTCAGTTTTATAATCTTTGTTTTATTTGTTTTCTTCTTTTCTTTTTCCGTAGGAACTCATTACTCGACAATTCTTTACTTTTATTTTATCTTTATAAAACGCTTTTTAGTAAATACACGCATATACACGTATACACATATATACATATATCTGTCGTTACGAAAAAAGTCGAGGAAGGGAAATTATCAAGATCCAAATTGTTTGGGAGTCTTCGTAAAAAGGAAAGGAAAATCTAAGGTCGATGTAGGAAATAAACTCGAATTTTTGTTGTATATCTCTCTTGTCAGTCTCTTTCGAGTAGCTAGCGAAAGGATAGGATAATTTTCAATAGGGAAGGAAGGTGATAGAGCCAATGGAATGACAGTGGCTTGAGGGTGTGTGGTGTGGATTAGGTGTCAGCGTGCAGAAATCGGAGCGGTACCGTGGATGCCAATGCAGCTGCCAATACAGTCACAGATGCAATCGACGATGCAGCCGATGGTGCAAGTTCACGTGCAGCTTTGTGCGCATCTCTCGAGCTAGATGTACCAACGTACAGGAGAGCATCCGATCAACGACACGTCGTACTCCATCATCAAAATACTTCGACGACACGTGGCCGCGATGCCGACGCCAACGCCGACGCCTATGCCACCACACCCTCTTCCTGCCACGAGACAAGGTATTAAAACAAAACGACGTCTTCTTAGATATTTGCAATAATCTTATTTTCTTTTCTCTTTACTTTTCTTTTCTTTCTTTCTTTCTTTCTTTCTTTCTTTCTTTCTTCCTTCCTTCCTTTTTTTTCTTCTTTACCTTGCTTATCACTGTACGTGGTGGGCCACTGTGGTAATAACCTCAGATATAAATATATTTTATCTTCTATTCACTTCTCTTTATTTCCTCTTACATATACCTACATAAAATGATAGAATTGTTCGAATAAAATTTTATTTTATTTTATTTTATTTTTTCGATTGGACATTACTGATATCTTGGGAATTCACCAAATATGTTCATAATCCACGCTCGTTTCATAATTATCCCTATGCAATTTTCACATTGCACGTTTTTGCAATCCACGATTACAGTTCGCGAATTTTTCACTATCATCTCGTTGCGCATAATTCACCGTGCATATCCTAATAACTTTTCCACGTTTCATTTTCATGTATTATATACACTTCATGTAGTTACTTACATAAAACTCATTAGTTTGTATGCAGAGAAGTATTTATATCGAGGTGTCTGTAAGGTTGAAGTAAGAAAGGGGTTTTGTTTCGAGAGATAATCACATATAGTTTGGATGACACTATTTTCACCGGACATGCATGTTCATCACGCATAGAGTAACATATCCATATCGCCATTGCATTTTTGAGTAGAATAAGTTAAAGTGAATCGAATTTAAAATGATTATATTATTATTAAATGGTATTACATTAATATGCAATAATATCAGTTAACATTATAATAATATTAACGTGAAACATGAGTGAACATGAGAAAAAAAATGTAGAAATGTGCCATTTCATATTCCACTTGTGTTTTATATGGCATCGTTCGTCTTTTCCAGAGAATGTCTTTAATTTCTCGGTGACAAGACCAGAGAAGAAATATTTGAGTTATTAAATATGTACGATTCTTTGTAAGCACATTTAAACGATTCACTTTTATTTGATCATACTCTTAAAAGTATTTTACACAAGTGCATGTTGTGGAGACATATAGTACGAGCTATATATCTTAGTGATTAATAATTCGAACGTTAGAAAAATAATTAGTACTTTCTAATAGTTATAATCCAAATAGCATTGAAGTAGAAAATAAAGAAAAATTTTCTGTAAGATTATTACAAAAAAGAAAAAAAAATATGATTACACGCGATCCGTAAGATGTTTGATTTACAGCCCAGAGCAAATTTATCATTTTCTACGAGCCAAATTAATCATCATAAAAATCCGTTCATACTCCACTCGTAACATACCGTTCGAGCATCATGCATCGACCCTCAAATCCTGTTTTATTATCACCACTATATCGATGTCAATTCGATTTCTTTTCGAGAACGTCTGCGAATGTTATTACCCCATTGTGCAATATCATCTATATTACATATAAAAGAAAAGATCATTGTGTGAGGGTGTCGAAATATGTGTCTGTATCTCTATATGTGCGAAGGACGAAGAAAAGAAAATTTGATTTCGATCGATTTTCTTCGACTTTCGCAACAGAGAGAGAGAGAGAGAGAGAGAAAGAGCTCGCGAACGTTCATAAAAAGAGAAAAAAAAAGAAAAAACAAAATAGAGAAGGAGTACTCTCGCAGTCATGCAGGATAATATGGAAAAATGGCGTATGGATATGTCAGGTTGTAACAACCCTGGGACCAGCGAAGCCACAGCGTTTGGCATCTGGACATGCTTCGTCCGCTGAACCATCGGAAGTACGAGAAGTTATGGAGGTCCAGGAGCTAGAAATCGAGCAAGAAATGAGGGCTCTTCTCTCACCTTCTACTCCGGTCAAGTGTCAGAGCAATAATCTAGCAGGGACACCACCGCACAAGCTTTGCCTCGAGACGAGCTTTACATCATTGCAGAGTCCGACGGAATTCCCGCAGGCTGGCCGAGAACTCAGCGTTGACTCCAGAGGAATACCATGGGAATACGTTAGCTTGGCCAGCGACTTGCTCAACACACCACGACCAGATGACAGTAAATTGTAAGGACCCAACAGAAAGTCCCTATCTCGAGTGATTTCGAACGAGAATCTTTCGATGGATCTACTCTCTACTGTAGGATTTTAATCTAATTCGCGTATCATTTCTAATTTCTTCTATAGAAGAACTTTCATTTAACTTCGATTAAATAAGATGTAGTTTTCGATTATTAGTGATATCCCTCTGAACAGGTACGATAATCGATGAATTAAATTACAAACGTGTCAAAAACTATTATACACACGATTCAAGGATAATTCATCTCTCACGCTTTTTTGTATTTCATTGAACGCGCTTATCTCACTTCATTTAAACACGCGACATACATACATTATCACTGCTTTTTAATATACTTGAATAAGCACTTGAATAAATCACAGCACCATTCGATCATTAAGGATTATTTGCAATTCGTAATGGGATAGACGATGATTAAGAACGATCGTGGGTTAAAGGGAAATTTGCTTTCATGGTTTATTTTTTTTTTTTTTTCTTTTTTTCTTCTTTTATACTTTCTTCATCATTCATTTTATTCGAAGGGAAAATGCTTCTCGTTTAGATCGAATCGTAAAATAATTATCCTCTCTTTCATTTTTCCGTCATTCATCTTTTTTACTCTTTCATTCGTAAAGATTAAATCGTCGTGGAGATTGGGAAGATGTCTCTCGTACTGCACCCCTTGCCACCCCCGAAACATTGTCAGAGACATCGAGTAATCCACCCTCGCCAATACCACCGCCAAGACCAATGAGACGCACACCAAAGATTCCGGGAAACTTGTCAACGGCGGCGGACGACCTCAAAAACAATCTCCACTTTGCTATGCTCTCGGCGAAGAATTACTTTCTGAGGGAGGAGAATATTGGAAGTAATAGCAGTAGTGGTAATAGCGAGGCAAGCTACGAAAGTGCCAAGAGTTTGACAGCTGATCTTCCGCCGCCTGTACCAAGAAGAAGGGATTCGATTATCGTTAGAAGGTCCTTTTTAAGAAACAAAGAATCTTTTTCGCATTGATTTAATAAATTTGTTCTGATAAGATCTTCAAATAATTCATTGTAACTCTTTGTTTTTTTTTCTTTTTTTTTTTTTTTTTTTTTTTTTTTTTTTTTCCAGAGAACAAAGGGTATGCACGGCTGCATGTTGTAGAGACGATCTATCGGAAAATTCGTCCACTCATGCGTCCTCTCATTCCTCCAGAATTTCACGTACGTCTCATCATGTACAAATAGATTTTCCTGAAGGAGATAACGAGACGAACGGATCTAGTTTAGATTTCTTCGAGGCTAAGGTATCAAGAGTAAAATTCTTCAGTCAATCTTATTTGCATAAAATAAGATCTCCTTGTTTAAACCTTTTTGAATCTAATTTGAATCTTTCGTATTTCCGATCGTTCTTTCAGGGCTCGTCAGGTCAACGTGATAGCAGTAACGACGTATTCCTTAGCGTTCGAAGTTCTCCAGAATGTAAAGGATTAATGGCACCTGCCACTGATCTTGGTGCCGAATGGAAAAGAAGGTTCGATGCTACTGGTTTAAGCAGTGATGCATCTTTGCCTCTTCTTCGTGGTCTTTCGCCTACACCAACTACCGCACAACACAGTTCTTCGCCATTCTTTAATGCTAAACGAAAGAAATATGTTTATCCTATTACATTGATGGGTCGAGGCGAAAGCAGCGTCTAGCAAAACGAAAAAGAAAAAAAAAAGGATGATCTACAATTTTTACGATAACTTTTCTAGCCTAATCGAATAAAGAAAGGTAATTTTTCGAAAAAGGTCTGTTTAACAACTGTTCAAAATGAAGATTAAGCAAAACTTGTGCCAATATGATCGATCGCTTGAAATTTCTCTACAAATATACGCTCTATGAACGATTAGATTTTTAAAACAAAGACAAATCGATTAGAGTATACGCTTAAGGGGTAACATTGATTTATCGACTAATAATTGAATGACAAATATTAATAAACAGTGTTAGGCAATATATCTTTAATTGAATTAATGATTTCAATTAAACTATTTAATTATCATAATCAATGATATATGAGATGAAAGTATCTGTGGAGTAGTTCGTCAATGATTCAATATATCTACGAAAAAGTTTAGTCAATGTACGAGTCTACGAAATAGTTCGTCGATATGTGAATTTTAATCATACGATTCACATCGATGTATAAATAAACATTTAATTATAAATTGTAATTGATAATTAAATATTTCAATTGCGAATCGTTAATGGTTAATCGAATTAAATATTGACCAACACTGTATTAATAAATCTTAAGAAGCGACGATGTGATTAACACGAATAGTTTTGCATTTAACTAATTTTTTTTTTTTTTTTTTTTTTTACATAGATTTTATCCTTTTCATGCAGTTACAGATGTAACATGAAAGAAAAGGAGACTTTTTAAATAAAAGTCGATACGTTTAATTGTCATTTATTACTTCGAAAAATTTAATTTCTTTTCGAGAATGCGTTATAAATCATTTATAGATTATAACTATGGTGAGAATGTTCTATTGAACGAGATAATAAAACGAATGTAATATGTTCGATAAAAACAATATTTAAGACTCGTACAAAGTGAAACATCTTGAGGTTCGTGGTTAGAAAGTAAGAAATTTGTTTCGTAAGTCAAACTTACGCGCTATGCGTACGACGACACTGGCCTATCAAATATCGATATTTCTTGTTAGAAAATTAGGAGCAAATTCATTTTGATACATTTTTAATAACAATACCTTTTTGAACTAGCAAAGAATTATTGCATTTATATGTCTTTACGTGAATTATCATATAAATCAAAGGATTTCTTATGTTTCTTAATTATATATTCCTATTTTCTTCTAGGTTAGAAGAATAACAAAAAAAAAAAAAAAAATACTTATTCATCTATTAATGATTTTTCATACTTAACATGTTTGTAAGATCAAAAATAGGAAAAAAGAAATTAATATGCTATGATATTAAAAATGAATACACTCGATGACACACAAGGTAGATGACGCATTATCAAAGGTTATAAGGTCTCTCATGGCAATGTTTTTAATAATAAAAATTTAAACATTGTACTTGTGTACAAAGTAGATGAAACGCGTATAACGCATATAATTCTAGTCAATATGGGATATATTTAGAAATGTAATATTTATGGACTTAATAAAAGTCATACATATAGAATATCTGTAGAAAGATGCTGTGCAAAGTTGATTTTGATGTATAATGAAATATAATAATTTATAAGAAATAAAAGAATGAAGAGAGATATCAATTGGAAATTTGTTTGAATAGATACATAAATATATATGGAAAATAAATAACTCAAATATCTTGGTAAGTACATGAAAAGTTTTACTTCATCATTCATTCCTTTGATGTGCATATCATATTAAAGTACAAATTTATATATGTAATACATTTTTTTTTTTTTTTTTTTTTTTTTTTTTTTTAATATCAAAAAATGATAAATGACAAATTCAATATACATACATATAAATAGATTTAATGTAAACAATGTAATTTCCTAATTATGTCTAATATTTTATTGTATCGCTGTTGCCCATGGAGGAGTCATAGGCTGTGGATTTTGTAAATAAGACATTACAACGGCAGATATGGATAACATAAAATTGCTAAGTATATGTTTAGTACCATCACTGACTCTAGAATTGGCAAAACTAATACAAGAACAATAAAGAGCTAGCCAAGCGCACCATTTCAATCTCATCATTAAACCGCACATACTGAAGATTATTCCTAGAATATTTATGTAATCTGGTATCGAATCATCTCCTGGTTGTGCTTGATTACTTGACACCGTAGGTTTGTATCGAACTTCCTTCTCGGGACGTCGTGGATCTGAGAAACTGTTCATTCTGAAATATTGTAAAATAGTTTATCTATACAGAAAAGCGTCAAGGTTATGTTAAATCACAAGTTGAAAATACTTACATAAATATAATATTATATCTATATAAAGTTATAGAAAATAAAAGAGATATAGTGTTTATTACAAATTAAAAATCTAGTTTTATACGTAACGTTATTAGTAAAATTAAATAAATAAGACAAATCGTAAAAAATCATCAGTACTAATCGATTATATATCGATTAGGTATGTAGATAACTCATGTTTAAAACGATATCTCGAAAATTTAATTTCTATTTCTATCACCATTGGCGCTACGATCTTTTGGTAACTTATCAATAATGCAAATCTTGATAAATCAAAAGAATTGAGATTAAAACACTTGATTATTGGAAATTTTTTTTAAAACAAGATTAACAAATGTTCACTACCTTTTGTTCGAAGCGTATGTGATTTCAGCGACAGGTATGAACAAAATATGAATTACGAATACGAGCGGGGAACGCTGTCCTCACCATGTATCTGAATGTATGGTATCGATGTATAAACTTGTTTGGTTATTCTCCTCTCATGCTTAAATAACGATTGGTTTTGTTTGGGTAGAGTAAGTAGTCTAGTAGACTGTGAACTCACACTTTTCAGTCTCCCATGTGTATAACTAGATAAAAAGATAACTAGATAAAAAAGATTAAGAAGATAAAAAGATAAAAAAAAATAAATAGAAAAAGAAAAAAGAAAGTATAGTTTGATCATTTTTTCAAGAATAATTTGTGTACAGATAGAGAGCTTGTTCAAAAATTGTCTTTAAAATGAGACCGTGTTCATAAAAATTGGTTGAGAATTACGTTTGTTCTATTTGATGGCGTAAACCATTAGAAAACCAGTGGTAGTGAACAGATTTAATATTTTGTCTTTAAGATTATTTATCACAATTTTATAATGGTTTACGTCGACAGTGATTATAGACGTAAATCTTGAACGATTTTGTTGAAGAAGATGATTTAAGCTAAGACATGATTTTTTCGAAATATTGAAAAAGCTTTATATTATTTGAATAATATTGCATCAGAAAATGGTATTTTTTTCGAGAATAGTATGCATAAAAAAAAGGTATTTTCAAAAATCCGGAAAAGTCATGTTCTCGTTTAAACCTTCATCTTTAAAAAGAAACCACGTTCATCAGTAGCGTTCAAGAATTAAATATGGACTCGCTGTTGGTGTAAATAGCTGCTTTCGACATTTTTTCGTAAAAAATTATTGGTTACATATAGTGGCGGTCTTCTAATTTTATGACAGAAGTGAAAAAGCTACTATGACTATTAGATTTTTATATAAACTTTTAAATGCTGTGCATTCTATTTCTACGAAGTATACGATTGCTTTCTTGTTTATGTGCTTAACGATTCTGAGATTTTCTAATCCACTCCAAACTCAAGAAAGTGCGTTTTGTATCTAATTCATTCAATTTGTGTCTAAAAACAAGATTTTGTTGATTATTTGGTGAAAAATAATAATTAGTGGATATATACTTATATATTATATTTTTATAAAAATTAAAACATTGCATCATTTCCACATCATCTATGAATTATAACCTATATAAGCTTATAGACACGTCCCCTTTCTTGCTTTTACAGTTCATATTGTGTCCATACCTGTCGCTGAAGTCACACGCTTCGAGCGATAAGTAATAAACAGCCTTAATTTATAATTATAAACATATATATATATATATATATATTTTTACATATACATATATGTATGCATGTATGTATGTATATATAAATAACAATACTTGTATTTAAATCAAATAAACATAATGAATATAGTATCGTGCACCACGTGGGTTAAGAGAGGTATTGCTGCAACTCTTCCTGAAAAGGTTAATTTAAAAACGAACATAACGTAATATATTATCTTTATATATTTTATATCACGATTAAGAAATATAATTGTGATTTACAGGTTGAACTGACATCAAAAGAATTAGAAGAAATTATAAAACAAACCCAGTTTGATTTGCAGTATGTTTATGTAATAATTTACTACACAAAATTTCTTCAAAATCGTCCAATTGTATGAGAAAAATATTATTTTTAGGAATGATGATTCGGATAAAGAAGAAGAAGAAGAAGAAGAAGCAATTGGAGATGAAGCTGATTCGGAGAAAAATAAAGTTAAAAAGAACTATGATGTAAATAATAGTTCCATGGAAACCGATGAATATGATTTTGATAAATATGATAAAGAGAGTAGGTTTATTATTTTGAATTAGATATTATATTTGTATTATAAATTTGAACATCAAAAAATATATTTTTAAGGCGGTGATATACATTGTAATATCGGAAATATAGTATCTTTTGGGGAGGACGGTAAAGATCCTCTTATAACATCAGCAGAGATTGATGATGATTCAGAAAAAGAAGATGACATGATTAAAGGCGATGATAATTTAGTTTTGCTAGGACACGTTGATGGTGATGCCAGTATATTGGAAATATTTGGTTAGTTTTTGTATTAAACTAGTCTCATTGATAAAAAATATTTTTATTTAAATAACTAATCTACCTTAATCTAAATGAATTATAGTATATAATGCAGCAGAAGGTTCTTTTTATTGTCATCATGATATATTGTTACCATCATTTCCATTATGTATCGAATGGCTTAATTTTGATCCAAGTGATACAATGCCAGGTAAATAAGTAAAAGATTAATTATATATTTTAATATATAATTAATATATATGTTATTCATATTTATTTGAATTTTTGTTTAGCCAATTTATGTGCAATCGGAAGTATGACTCCAATAATCGAAGTTTGGGATCTTGACCTAATTGATTGTTTAGAACCAGTTTTTAAACTTGGACGTAAACCAAGTAAAAAAAAAAAATTGACCCGTATCGGTCATAAAGATGCAGTATTAGATTTGGCATGGAATAAAAATTATACGTAATTAATTAGTTAATACTTTTTGTTAATTAATTTCATTATAAAATATGAATATCGTAAAAGATTTTCTTTTCAGACATATATTGGCAAGTGGTTCAGTTGATCAAACTGTTTTATTGTGGGATTTAGAAAATGGCAAACCTGCTACCAAATTAGATCCTTTCAATGAAAAAGTTCAGAGTCTTGAATGGCATCCATTAGAAACTCATCATCTCTTAACGGGATGTGCAGACCAGTAATTATTATTTTTATCTATTAATATAATAGTTATTGTATTTGTATTATATATTAATTGTATACTATTTTATTTAGAGTTGCAAGATTGTTCGATTGTAAATTAGAAAGCAATGTTAAAGAATGGCAGACACCTGGAGAAATAGAAAGAGTCTTATGGAATCACTTTGATGCTAATCATTTTCTTGTAAGTACATATGTAGTTTTATTTTTTTAATATTTCAATTGTTTAATATTAAAAAATTATTAATTGCATACATGTTATAAGTAATATATATGTATTTTTAAAGATAATATGATAGTAATTTTTATTGTAGATTAGCACAAATAATGGTTACCTTGAATATTATGACATAAGAGAAGATTCACCAATTTGGCAAGTCAAGGCTCATGAAGCAGAAATTACAGGTTCCCCCCCCCCCCCCCCCCCCCCCCCCCAAATCAATTATATATGAGATAAATATAATAATCATGTTCTGTTTCTTTGTCTACTTTTTAGGATTATCTTTTAGCTCATCATATCCAGGATTATTAGTTACTTCATCGAATGATAGCATAATCAAAGTATGGGATATTCTTGATAGTAAAGATCCATGCGTTATATGGGAAAAGAAGACTAATTTAGGTGCATTGCAATGTCTTGCAGCAAATCCAGATATTCCACTTGTATTTGCTGTAGGTGGTGACAACAAAGCTCATAATTTTAAAGTTATAGATTTGTCTGAAATATCAACAGGTATGTATTTCATTTTTATGTATTTTATCATAGTTGCAACACTTAAATCATACAAATTGATGATACATTACTTTTTGGTTTATGTTTCATAAAGATATGTATACATTTCTATGATGTTATTATATAATACCTCTTATAATTTATACAACAGTTAATGACAGATTTAAAAAAAGAGAAACTGTACATTTGGAAATGAAAGAAAACTCTAAAAAGGGTGAAGACTATGGCATAAAAGGAGAAATGATGGAAGTGGCTGAGGGTATGGAATCCATGGCATTAAACATTGTTAATTCTTCTGGAGTTAATAAAAAAAAAAAAAAGAAATAAGAAATAATAAATGTTATCTAAATTTTGTGTACGAAATGTAAATAATTTACCTATACTATACGTTCGATATGTACATAATATAAATATCGTACAAAACATATTTTTCTTACACATGATAATTCTATTTTCATAATTTATAGGTAGGGTATTTAATGAAATACAAATGTCATTAGATTTTCGAAGTTTTTATTCGATTCCTTTTGCTATTTACTCTAGTTTATAATATTTTTGTGTGACAAATTCTATATACTTTCTAGCACAATAAATTACACAATACTGAATAAGGAAGAAAGTTTATAATGATCTTAATATACCTGGGATGGTTGTGTATAATAATTCTTATTCCTTTTTTTGCAGATAATTTATTTCTTTCCCTGTAGTAATATAATATTATCCCCAACAGTATTTCGTAAGAGTTAATCATTCTGTACAACAATGTGATTTCATTCTATATTCTTTACAATTGATGGACTCCAATTTTTTCCCCCTTCTATAGATAATTTATATTAAGAAGGCAGTTGATACAAACTTTGATTCATAATATTTCATTATCATAAAAATACAACTTACAATGATTTAATAATGACTAAGAGTGTTAATATTAATTGTATGAGAATAATTGCCAAATATTATTTATCGACTAAAAAAACTTGGAAAAAGAGTTTACAATAAATGTGATTAAAAAATTACTTTTGAAATGTATATTAAAAAAAAAAAAAAAAAAAAAAAAAAAAAAAAGTGAATTAAATATTGATAACTACACCATTACAATAATATATAACGAAAAGTGAGACAAGTTGTGAAAAGTGTTCTTTATTTTACTTATGTAGTAAGTTGAAATTCTCAGTAAATTATTGGATATTTATATAAGTATTCACAAAAAGTATCTCATTTACTTTCACTTTGAGTTGATAACTTGGGTTCGCCAATATTATTTCTATTAGTGCAATAGTTTAATTGATATATAATTTAATAAATTGATAATATATCATAATGTATGTAATAACTCAATATACTTAAAAAGAAATGATATTTTACAAATCGTTTTTAAATCTCGTATACGATTTGAGTTTAATGTAATTTATAGTGTAAAATGGATAAAAATAAATATAAAAATAATTATAGATCGCAGTTTATAATGATCGGATAGTTGTTAATAATATCGGCTATTAATTGTTGAAATGTAATGTTTTTCATTTATGAACATGCACATTCCATTTTGTTATCATACAAGGTAGATTTGCTATCAGTAATTTATAATTGTTGAAATATTCAATTGATATTTAGAAATTATTTAAAAAACCAAAAATATTTATAAACTAGAGATATAATCTAAAAGTTATATAAATTATAATAAAAAAAAAAAAAAAAAAAAAAAAAAAAAAAAAAAAAAAAAAAATTGCAACAAGTTAAACTAATGAAATATATTAAAATTATTAGGTTTAGTCCTTTGTCCCAAGACAAATATTTCGATTAAACATTAAAATATTATAATGCAAAGTGTGAGCACTTGAAAAAATAACATAAGATTTTGTTTATAGAGGTATTTAAAATATATAAAAAAAAAAGAAAAAAAAAAAAATAATTGGCCAATTTATATTCTACTTTGTGCTACAGAGAAAATTAAAATTACATGATTTATATAAATTTAATAAGCAAAATTTTCTAGATTTTAAAGTAACATAAAAATAGTATATTTTCTCTTTAATTAATAAATATATCAAATAAAAGTAGATAATACACAACTTGGAAAGTCAGAAATCTTTACACAATTAAATGGTAAATATCTTTTTAATAATTTAATGAACTGGAATGCAGAAAAGATGTATATATGTACCAGTGCCAGTTGTTTGATATATTTTTGCTCACACAAGCATGTTAACTAAAACTATTCATACAATGCATAATGACATCTAATGTGTCATGAGCTCTGTTAAAAGATTTTAATAGTAATAATAATCTTGTAACATGCTCTCTGGCAGTGGTTTTTCAAATTCAGTAAAAGTCACAGACATTATTATGTTAACAATGGATTATAAATTTATAATGATACAATTTTTGCATAAATATGGATTGTAAGTAAATTAAATATAAAAATCTATGATATATATGAATAAATTTTGTATAAGAGTTAAAACAAATATTACTAATCATGAAAATTTACTATAATATGTGAATTAGTAAATAAATATAAGATAGTTAAGTACAATTTCTTATATTATAAATAACTTGTCTTTAATAGTACAGATTATTAAGAAAATAGTATAAAATAAAGATTCCATTGATAGCATAAAATGCCTGACTTATTGTGTAGCTGTAACAGATAGACAAAATTGTCGCTTTTGCCCACAAGGTGTACAACTGTACATGGAAACTGACATATAATATATTAATTAGAATAATCCACACATATATGTGACATAGTATTGACCTAGGCATCAGTTCCTATATCCAGACTTCTAGAGTCTTGGTTGGAATCATGCTGACTTCCATTTTCAGAAGAAGCACTGCTGGAAATACCAGACTGATCCGAACTTTTTTTAACTTTTGGTTTATATTCAGTAATAACAACGGTAACATTATTTACCGTTACTTCATTGGTTTGAGCCGTACTACGATCTATATTTTTGAGACGAGGTGGATGCCTACTCTTGCGCCTTGGTTTGTCCAGTTTGCGGTCTTTTTCTTTTCCACTGCTAGTTGTACTACTACCACTACTTCCTTCTTTTTTGCCAGGCTTTAAAAGTGGCACATATTGCTGTTGTGCAACCTAAATGAGAAATATATGAACATATAAATCAGTAAAAAAAAAAAAAAAAAAAAAAAAAAAAAAAAAAAATAATTAATAAAAGTTTTTAAAGCAAATATAATGAGAAATAATGAGAAATAAAATAGGCAACCAACCTGTTGTGCCACTAATTGAGGATTAATGCGGGGTTTCCGCGTGGAAGTTCCTTTGCGGACGTCACACATGAGGCACTTAAATGCTTCCGCTGTATTTCTATATGTGCAGACACTGCAGTCCCAATAATTTTCTTCCAGAACCTTCGCCTGACGTTTTCCGCTTCCGGAATGGTTCATTGTTCATCAAAGTCAGTCGTAAAACACTGTACTTTCTCAAAAGAGAGTTTGCCTTCTTGTTCGTGATTTCAGCCTCATTAAAAGTGATTTTGTGAACACTGAATATTCTATGACAATAAGGATGCTCAAAAAGAGCAAGAATAAAGATATGCAATAAAAATAACAAATGTCTCTAAGACAATATTTTGTGCATCAACTAAATAGGATACACAATTGTCTAATGTATGCATCCGTGTTAAATCGACCACCTACATATCTTGGATACATCATTGTTTTGATAACATACATGTTTGGCATATATCTATAACAAATATATAATATTATTAATTACAATCTATTATTTTTGAATTGTTAAGCAGTTTTAATTATTGGAAAAAAATTTCATGTAACAAATATATAAATGCGTTGTCTGCTTACGTTCATATACATATTGAAGAGATATAAAATAAATAAGATTTTTATAATATCAGCAAATTTGCAAAATGAATATTTATCTTGACTTGTCGACTTACCAAAATGGAGTGACAAGATAAAAGATTCTTCTTTACATTTAAAATTACCTATCCTTTTGTGTATTGTTTTTCTCTTCCTTTTTACATCAAGGTTTCACTTTTAAAAAAGGATTGCATTTTTTCACCATTTATAAATATAATTGAAGTTCCATGCAATTGGATAAGATCTATCTTAAATATAGTCAATTCTTTCCAATGTTAAGAAATATTTTCAACATTTTCCTTCTTAATCAAACAGATGGGATTTCAGCGTTGCATATACTAGTAGCATCGCTGCACATGCACAACGCACTCGTTGACAGTATTGTCGATGTATCATATACATATATTAGATACTATTATTCTATGCGTATGTGTGTATGTATGTGTGTGTGCGTGCACACATTGAAATATTCCATACCCTCGATAGGAAAAATTGGGACAGCAATCACTTTAAAGGATCAAAGATCAAAATATTTCTTCACTTCGGATATATCATTATAAAAATATAAAGGTGAACGTATCATAACTATTACAAATTCGTTAAAATATTATGAAACTCCAAAATATTGACAAACAATTTGCAACGCTGTTTCTCTATCGGCCGAACAGCGGAATCTCGAATACGGACCAAAATACTATTTAATTTGGCAACGTCGCAATGAAGCAGGTCCGTATTAAATAAATACTGGAGCCTGTCTCTGTTTTAGATAGAAAATATTTTTCTTACATTTTTGCATAAAATGTTTGAATATTGATATCGATAATCAAATTAAAACGACACGAAAAAATATAAAAGATATTCCATTTAATTGACGTTTTTATAATTTTTCACAACGAATAATATAATAGACGCACACACATTCATATGTTTATTAAAGAAATATAAAAACAATATTGAATAAAATAGATTCGAGTAATCGTGAAATTATTTTACCATTTGGAAAGTTATTGAATCAAAATATCGATTTGATCTTTCATACGTCCCTGTCACTTTTGTCGAAGAAATCGTATACTTTCAATCGTATGTGTGTGTATGTCTGTCATAAGTTTCTATAATCACAAGTGTTAAGTGGGTGTTTTTCTGTAAATTTGTTGGATGAAAAAGTGTCCTTAAATTATAAACATCGATAGTGTCACAGAAAGAAATTAAATATTACGAAATTGTATTTGATGATATGGTAAACACATTGGTATTAATCTATAATATACTTAAAAATTAGGTTAAGAAATATAAACAAGAGAATAACTCAGTCAGTTTTTATATGTACTATTTTTATTGTTATATAAATACTTGTTATTAATGTTTTCTTCTGTTTTAATTGTTTGCCTAATATTAGCTTATTTAATTTATTAAAATTTAATTTAAGATAATTAATAATTTTACTTATAAAAAATTTATTTAAGGTAATTAATACTTTGTCGAAAAATATCATATGTTTATTGTGAGAAAAAATAGAAAAAGTAATATTTAATGCATTAAATTTATTTCTAATGATAGAATGTATCGGATGAAATGGAAAAATCATGGGAACGATCATGGACTACAGAAGAAATGAGAAACAAGAGGCAAGAATGGAGTTTGGCAGCTGATGCAGGATTATTAAAACATCTTCAACAATTTTCTGAAGTAAGATGGAAGTCAATAAATAATATCTCTTATATTTAAATTATATGATACATTTTTATACATTATTTATCATTATTGTTATGTTTTAGAATCTAGTATCAAAAGCTAACAAAACTCAACAAGCAATAGATTCGTTAACAACTCAATTGGGTGAAACTGCAATAATTATAGATAATGTAACCAATACTTCTTTGGCATTAGCCAATACTCAGTTTATTGAGAGTCGAGTACAAGAAGATGATATAGAAATTGAAAAAAAAATAGAAGAATTGCAAAAGGTATTTAAAAGACTTAATATATTTATATATATATATATATATATATATATATATATATATATATATAATAGATCTGTTATAAAGTGAATAATATTAACAGGACTTTAAAGAACAAGAACTCCCAACTACAGATCTTATAGCCAATATAAGTGAAAGTATAAAACAAGGTTTAAATATAATGGATGAAAAGTATAAAAGAATGGAAGTTATTGATAGCGATAGCGAGGATGAGGATGATGCAAGAATTATGAGGTTAATATATTTATTAAAAACATTACACATTGTAGAAAACGACAAGGTGATAAATGATATAGAATGTTTTTTATTGCAGTATTATTTTGGGGCCAAAAGATCCATATCAAGAGCGACCTTTGCCTTATGTCATTGGTTCGGATAAATGGAATACTTCGAATAAAATTGGTTTAGAAAGCAGTAGCAGTGAATCTGAGCAAGTGGATGAAGAAGAGGATGAATCAGAAAGTGATAAAGAGGAAGAAAGAATACAAGAATCTTTCGATCTAAAAAACGATCAAAACATAAATGCCAGATTGTCTTCTTCATTGAGCGAATCGGAAAGATCGAACGACGCTTCGTATTTGAATCATGGAAAATTAGACAGTATATCTCAGAATACTATGAGTTTTGCATCTGATTCTACAACTCCTATTAAGGATCTACCAAAGGTTTCTTTTTCATATCTATTATTGTTCAAAGTAAGCATAAAAATATACGTAACACAATTAAAACATATTTATGTAATTTCCAGGTCCAGGTTGCTAATGAGACACCTAACTTCGCTGAAGAACTAGCCAAGAGATTAGGTAGCGTTCGACAAGCTCAAAAGCCTTCGATAACAAATGAAACAAGAGAACCTTCTATTAATAAATTTAAAGGTAATATTTTAATATCTTCATATTACATATGACAATAGATGAAAAAAATAATTCCTTTACTTTTGGACGATTTATTTACATCAGAGGATGATGGTATGGAAGATTTCTTTAACGATAAACCCAACAATTTATTTGACGATAACAAAGAAATCTTCGAAGATAATGTATCGACGAAGTTATGGGAAAAACAACCTGTTTTTCAATCGAATATTATTCCACCTAGTATGGATGTTCCACCACCTATCAGTACAATATGTAAGTTCAACGTGTAATATACATTAGATTTTAACAAATCAAGTCATAATAAATCGAGTCGAGCAGATTTAATTTTTTCTTAGCTATAAAACCAAAATCAGCGATTGATGATTTATTCGCTGATGGAGATTCAGAAGATTCGGATGACATCTTTTCATCGAAACAACCTGTAAAAAGGATTACGAAAGATGCTAAAGCAGAGAGCAAACGAGCTATGAATACAGAAAGTGTACAAAAGAAGTTCCTTGACGTTGTAATTGGCAAAACTGGTAAAACCAACTGGACGACAAGCACACCAGAGTCCAATGTCGATGTCAATAATCTATTTAGCGAGGAAGAAGATGATAATGATCTTTTTGCAACATCTAAAAAGCAATCCAGTAAACCTATAAAAGAAACACAGAATCTTATTAATTCGGAGAATAATAACAAAAAGGTACAACAATATTGTGAGACATAACTTTCATACAAATTGTTAATTATGCAATTGTGTTTTATTTTCGTGCGTTAGAAACCAGTCGGTGATCTGTCGATACTCGGTGGAATTTTGACTTCTTCCATCGAGAATACATTATCGAGTAGAATACCGCGTCGTCAGTCATCGGATTCATCCAACAGCGACGCAGAAGGTGTTTCGAGTAACGAACTCATATTCGCGGATAGTTCTATTGCAAGGCCAGGAAATTCAGGAAACTGGGACGCTAATCTTGAAAATAGCGGTAACAGTAGCGGTATATCGATTCAACGTCACAGTATAAGCAGTACAACGATTAAAACGATGTCGTAAGTTTTCTATTTTCTATATATATATATATATATATATATATATATATATATATATATATATATATATATATATATATATATACGCATATATAGATCTTTTTTTCATTTTGTATACGTAGAGAGGGGGAGAGAGGGGAGAGAGAGAGAGAGAGAGAGAGAGAGAAAGATATTTGCGTATTTTTCGCGATTTCCTTTTTAGAAAATCTTAAGCAAATGCCAAAGTTATCATTGATAGAGGATGATACAAACATTAGTCACTCTACTATTTCTCATTGAGTATGACATTGAGTAAACGTAAGAAACTTCCAAGGCAATCTTCTTCAGTATAATTCAGTATAGTTCGATATAATTCATTATAATCTAGACAATAATTCTGTTAACATGCATTTGATAAAACGGTTTAAAATATTTTTTTACGTGATGTCATTTTCATCTTTCAATCATTTGTAAGTAACTTTCGAATAGTCACATGCTCGCACAACGCATGGGTGTATTTAATTCTTACAGATTGGTCCTCCACAGCATTCTGGAAAAGGTTTACTTATATCTTCGTCATCGTATCCGATTATTTCCTTACATGTATACACTGGACATCTAAAAGAAAAAAGAAATATTTTGTAAAACTTATGTACTTTTAACCATGTCATATTCACATTTCCATTAAGTTCGTTTTTTTAAACTCTGTTGACCGTAACTTGCTTTTAAGTTGAAGACCGTCTTAGTATTACTTATACGTGCTATATAAAAAAAACTCGTATATGACGCAAAATGAGATTTTAAATCGTAAGAAAGATAGCGCGTACAAATCGAAATCACATCTTTCGTTAATTTAAGATTCTACTCGTATCATATCTGACTCACCCGAGTGCAGAGAGACCGCCGGACTCTTCGCAGAATATCCTTTTACAATTACGAATGTGTTCACCAACTGAGAGGTGTTCGCCATTCCACTGACAATTTCCTGAAAAAAATTCCGTTTTGATTTTTTAATGTTCAGAGAATATCAATCGATTATTTGAACAATAGACATTGTTTATTACATATCTGATCCAATATAAATTAATTTTTTCTTTTGTTTCACAATCATCATTGTAGAGTCTTGTCTATATTGATGTAGTATAAGTTTTACTATAGTATATAAAGCTTACATACTATGTACTATCGATCGAAGTTTCTACGGTTAAGAGTCATCAGTATAGATGTTCAAGGAAACTATGGTTCAACTAATTCATTGAATCGGATTTTTAAATATTGAAACTTTTCAAGAATTTGATCAACTCTTCTATAATTTAATCATTTGTATGTACTTTTGTTGTTATTGAACACAACAAAGTGTTTAATTTTTTTTTTACCTTCAACTTGCCAGA
Source organism: Vespa velutina (assembly GCF_912470025.1). NCBI lineage: Eukaryota > Metazoa > Arthropoda > Insecta > Hymenoptera > Vespidae > Vespa > Vespa velutina. The sequence continues at coordinate 357,823 of NC_062203.1, read as the reverse complement.
AGAGACATAATGCAATTAATATTCCACAAAATACGAATATAGATTTCATCTTGTTCATTTAATAATGACACGTCTAGCATCGATCGTTCCTTCTGAAACACTACTAATATAATCTAATATAATCTTTGCTTGCTTTTATATGTTTTGCACGAGCTTCGGAGAAAAAATTGTTTATATATTCGAGCATGAAGAGATAGCGTGTTTTAGAATAACGGACTCATTTCAACAAGAAATAAATCATTTAAATGTTATCTTCAGATATGATTTCATCATAGTATATCTTTTTACTTATGCTGTACGTTTTTTTTTTTTTTATAACATACGTATATACATTGTATAACGCGGATGTTAGATTCGAGAAAAATTAATAAAATTAAAAATTGTACATATAGAAAATTAATTTGTTGGATGAAAAAGGTACATATACCTTAATTACTAATTAATTATGTATGATATTTACTGGGAAATAATGTTCTGCGATCGGTCAAGATAAATATGCACACCTATGATTTCATTGATTCGTCCACTCTACACAGATGTGACTAAAAACTAAGCTTTATCCTAATACGTAGCGTAGGGATAGGGTTAAAGAAAAGAGATATGACAAATTAAATATGTTCTAGGAAGTATATTATAATGCATTTCACATCTTAATAAAGTCACATAAATAATTGACACTTTATATTAATATATGATGTATAAAATCCTTTGGATTACATACATAAGTATTATGTATAATTTATGAATTGTTTCGTGTCGAAACTATAGTTTAGGAGTCATAAATTTCCTACGTATTCATATATGACGCATGTCTTATCACAGGTGAGTAACCGGCGGCTCGTTATACATTTGCATAAAGAAGCAAATTTCCATTATTTGATACCGCTTTTTTTATTGTTCTATTGTTTCGTGCATGCACAATTATTCTTTTTAAGAACTTAAATAGTGGAGAATATTGGACTGATCGACTTGCGACCTATGACTTATGAGATATTTCAATACTTTTTTAAATTTGTTTAAAAAGTTAAAACAAGATAGTTGTTGTTCCAGTAAAATAATCTGTCTGAAATATTAAATCAGAATTATTTTATTAACGATGTAAAATGTGTTTTTCTAATCTGTATTCTATATTAACATTTTATTTCTATTAGGATCATAAATCTATAATATATAACGTTAAAAACATAGGTACGTATATAGTTTCTATTACGTTTTTGTTTTCTTTTACACTTACAGGACAGATGACGTATATACTTCGACTCGTTTAAATTCGGAAGAATTGTATCGTGAGAGATTCATCAGCGATAGTCTTTTCGTGGCGAACACTTTGCATCCTCCGGAAGTTAATTCTACTTCCTTGAGGACGTCGAACAATCAATCGAACGTGGAACAAATAACAGAGATATCGACAGGATTGGACGATGTCTTCGAGAATAAGGATCTCTTTGGTCCACCACCTCTTCCTAAAGCAGATTCGAAAACGAACAAATCGAAGATATCTTCACTCTTTGATGAATCGGATTCGGGAGATGAACTTTTCTCTACGACTAGCTCCGGTTCGAGGTCACAAAAGAGTACGGATTTTTTAGCTACGACTCCTCAATATCCGGACAAAAATAAATTGTCCAATCGTAAGGGACTTTTTGACGAGGACATCGATATTTTCGGTAACAAAGATTCACCGGACGTTGATATATTCGGAAATGTTTCGAAACCTTACAAGGATAACACGGTTGTTTCGAAAAGAGCCCTGGATATTACCTCCGATAACTTTTCGGTCAATAAAATTCATAGTACGAACGTTTCGAGAGAGAGTAATATTATTAAACCTTCGGTTAAGTTAACAACATCGAAGAAAAGTAGTCTTTTCGATGACGAGGAAGACGATAACGTTGATGATTTGTTTGGAGTGAAAAATACGAGAATCGAAAGTAGAGTCAAATCGTCAACTTTTGCCACTAATTCTGATGGAAGTGATCTCTTTTCGACGAAAGAACCGATAAAGACGATAGAAGTAATTGATAAGAAGAATTTATCTCGGGAAGACAAAACAAAAGTGGAAGATGTTAAACGTCAAACTTCTTTGTTAAAAAAGACATCGGAAGGAACAGCCAATAACTTTTTAGCCACGTCTAAGAAGGAGGATAAAGGAGAGGACAATCAGGATAAAGGGAAGGACGTCCTCTTTGAAGAAGATAATTATGAGGATCTATTTGCTAACGATAGGAAAGACAAAGGCGAAGTGGAAGTGGAAAGTAAGATAGAGAATACCGAGGAATCGAATCAAATCGTATTGAAGAAAGCATCAGCTCAAGTAGATATCAAGTCTTCTGATAACTTTGATGATAATAATAGCGTCGATATTGAAAATAAAAAGCATCCGCCGACAACGTTAAACATTCTTACTACCACAACTCCGTTGTTAACGGAAGATAATTCTCAAGTGCTACGTCGAGCAGTTTCAGGAAAAATCAAAGATCTAATGGGGAAAATGGGTGATTTAAAAATTCTTTCTCCTACTGATACACCACCGTTGTGGAGAAAGAGCGAAGAGAAGACGGATGAAGAGGATGAGGTGTTCGATAGGGACAGCGATGACGGAGGCTGCATCAGTACACAAATTCGAACTTTGTCAACAGGTGTGTGTGTGTGTGTGTGTGTGTGTGTGTGTGTGTGTGTGTGTGTGCGTGCGTGCGTGTGTGAGTGGCTGTGTGTGTGTGTGTGTATGTGTATGTGTATGTGTATGTGTGTTTGTGAGAGATATTATGTATTAATATTTTTCTTCTTGCAGAAGGTAATGAACCTTTGAAAGAAACGGCTCGGTCAAATAATGGTAATAGTAACGCCGAAACTGCAATTAGTTTTGATGTACCGGCACAAGTAGAAACGCTCTCGACTGCGTCAAAGGTAATTACATATTTGTTTTCATCGTCGTCAAATCATCAATTAAAATAGGCTTACCTATATTACTATATTGCGTAATATGTAATCTTTTCTTATTAATAATTAACACAACTTTTTTTTATTTGACAGAGTCGAGTGAGAATTCAAGCAAAACGTCGGCCTCAAAGTAGGCATGCACGAAAATCCGCTCTCAGACAAAGTGGTTTAAACTTTGATACCATCAATACGGTCGAAAAGATTCCCCAAGATGAAAATTCTATTTCCAAAGAATCGTCAAATTCAATGAATCTTGCCTATGTTCCTCCGAACGCCGATCGTTTGAGTTTGTTGTCCTCTTCCAATTTCCTCGATAATATTCCACGAAATGTTGAATTAAATCCTTCGATAGCTGATGATAAATCCGAACTTGGAAGTATTAGCAAAGAAAGTTCGATAAGCGTGAATAAAAACACCTTGTTGTCTCCATCAACCGACGAAGAAGATTTGTTTGATGTACCACCAGATTTACCAGAGGATCCACAAAGAGAAGATACTTTGTTTGGAAGAGCACCAATACTTTCACCAATTCAAAATCTTTTGCCCGATAGAGAGTCTACGTATGGTAGACCTTTGAGAGACACTATCATTGGTGGGAACGATGAAACCGAGAAAACTATTAGAAAAGATTCGATCAAATCTGAAGTTAATAATTCTATAGCTGATACTGATTTCGTCGTAGAGAATGAAAAAAAGGTAGAAGTAAGATCGAATGAGATCGAATGTTTTACGAAAGTTCAAAAGAATAAATACGAACAAATGGATGATTCGACAGAAACCACGAACGATGTGTTTGAACAAGAGTATCCGAAAGGACCTATAGATCCTTTGCGTGATAACAGTTACGATCCTTTAAAAGATCCGAGTCAATTATTTGCGTTCGTAACGAAAACTCCTTCGCCTGATAAAGGTAAAGAATTGTTATTTTCGGATGATGATAGTCTCTTTAGCAGTGGATTTATCAAAACGAGGGAAAACGAATCGGTGAGAAAACATGTTTCAAATTTATTCGCGGACGATGCAAGCGGTGATCTGTTTTCGGTACCTTTAACAAAATCCGTGAAAAAGCCTTTGAAAGAGAGTAAAATCAGCTTCTTTGATAAGGACTCAGATGGTCAGAACGACGAAGATAATAATTTGTTTGGTTCCATCATGAAGAAGGTATCGACGAAAAACGAAGAACAAAAAAGCATTGTAGCGACAAAGATTTCACAAAAGAAAATCAATTTTTTCCAAGACGATGCCGGCGATGACGACGATGATGTTAATAGTTTGTTCGCAGAGCAGCCAGTACAAACCCAAAAAGTCGAATCATTCAAAGTTCCTCAACAGTCTGGAAAACTTGAAAGTATTTCATCCGTTGATGACAGATCTATAAAAACTTCCAAATCTACCGACATATTTGGTGATCAGTCGAGTACGGAAGATGATATATTTGCTTCTATAAAGCCAATTTCTAAAAAGGTAGTACATGCCAAGTCATTGTTCGCGGCTGATAGTGATGATGATGATGATAATGAATTTTTTAGTAAACCATCTTTGGTAGAATCCAAGTCGATAGAAAGTAGGCCAATCGTAAAAAAATCTGTTACCCGAGACCTTAAGAAAACGGCCGAAAAGATAGTCGAAGATCCGTTAAGTATATTTCAGAAAGATTAATAGTTCATGCATGTGTACATTTGTCCAAGTATTTTCTATTTTTAAATTCACATTTTTTCTTTTAATATGCTGCTGCTGTTATCCTCCGAATTTTTAAATTAATAAATATAAAAATTTGGCGGCATAAGTATTAAAAATAATAAGAATAATATAATATATACATTTACACACACACACACACACACACACACGCACACATAAAATCTTTGAATATAAAATCTTTTTTTTATAAGTCAATATAATTTCTAATTGGCATAATAAAACCCAGAGCGTTTAAATATTGGGAGAGTAACCGTACAATTACATGCAATCAGAGAATGTTTTTTATTTATAGATTAGGAACGTTAGTTACATTAATTTGATTTATTTTTTAATAGAATGATCATGTAATTAAAAGAACGATTATACAATATTTTTTCACCTTCGATATCTAGTATACGGAGATAATAAATATTACATTTTTCCAATCTAACAATGAACATTTATTATAGAAATACAATTTTTATCAAACATCAAGAACAACGAAGGATGCAAAACTCACTACAGCAAATATATAAAAGAACGTTTATATTTATTTTAACAGTTTAGAATAGAGAAACAAGTAGTAATTAAAATAGCAAAATAGTACATGACAGCAAACATTGTATATTTTCTGTACCTATATCTATTATATAGCTAGCTTACATATATATATTTGCTCATTATCCTTGAGTTTTATATCATTCCATTAATTATATATATTATTTAATTTCTAATATATATATATATATATATATATATATATTAATATATATATATATATATATATATATATATATACATATATATATATATACATATATATTAATATTAATATATATATGTATTTACATACATATATATATATATATATATATATATATATATATATATATAATTAATACTAATATATATAATTATAAATATTAATGTATATTACTACAAATAAAAACATTATAAAAAATTACTTATTCAACAAACTATATATAGTAAAAATTTATAATGTTACATAAATGCATTTCACACTCATATAAAATACAGCTACTTAGAAATTAAAAACATCGTGCAAATAAATAATATATAGATACAATGAGCAAGTTTATTTCCCAGAGATGATGACAGTTCATTTTAAAATTATTCCGCCTTTCTTTACATCCAAAAATCGGTAGTATTTTCTGAATCTATTCACAGAAACATAGCGACAGTTCGTCATCCAGCGATTCCTCTAATCACTTATTATTAATGTATTTGAATTTACGTTTAATACATAATTTTAATGATCACAATATTATAACAGTAAAGTATAACAACATTAAAAATTCTTTAATAAAATATGTTTTAATATGTGATATTGATACAATAACATAAAAGTAACTCTTAAAATATTATTAACATTAATAAAATATTCAATATTGTTTATTTTCTTAAAATATGATGACTATGTCAATTTTAATGAAAATATAAAACAATATTTATTTTGAAATTTACATAAAGATAATGAATTATAAATTAAAATTACGAAAATAAATATGTATTAACAATATAAAGTCCATTTTCGATACGCTTATCTCTTTTATAAAACAGTTTAGTCTGGTATTTAAAGTCAGAAACCAATCGCAGTATAATCCATATCAATAGGAATAGAAATCTTTTAATTAAAGGTAAGATAATATTACTTCACACTTCATATGAATTTCGGTGCTAAGAAAATATGTATACTTTTATAAAATTTCAAATTACAATTAACAGCTAAGAATGCCATATAATATTATTTCATTAAAATTAGGGTATTATATTTTTATTTATGTTAGATAAATATATAAAGTTTATTCACTTGCGATTGCCTTTTATATTAACGAAAATATCAGAAATGGTGCTTCCAATTTAAATTTTAATCAGAATAAAATTCGAAAGTACGTAAAATATTATTTAAATTTCTAAGTATGATGAATTTCTGGAAAAACAGTAAAAAATTATTACTTTCAGAGTATCACAAAAATTCATTGATAAAGACATTAGAAACGGTATTCTTAAAATTTTTTAATTATATAAAGGCATTCTTTGTCAATAATAAATACAATTACTTTTGTTCTGCATTAATCATCATAGAAAAATAATTTGGAATTAATTCAAATCCAAATACTCCAATATATCTGAAAACAATAAATATATAACTAAAATCACTTTCATAAGCACCGATTCATAGATGCATCATAAAGAAGTGCGTTTAAATACATTTTTTCATTTTATTTGTCAATTACCTTCTAAGATTGATTGTTATTATTTTTTATCATATGATTATTATTATCGAATCAAAAAGAAATTTTACAATCCAACGTTCAAGACTGAAGACATAATAAAATTGACGGAGATTTTGAACGATGATCAATTGAACTTTATTACGCCAGAGTAATGGGACGAGATCTTATTCGCTCATTTTTCCTTTATTCAAACCCGATCAGCATAATCATTTATGTTGCAAATTACTCGGTAAATGGCCCAACACTTACACTTACTCAAAAGCAATTTGTGAAGACACTGTACGGGAATATTCAAGAGGACTTCCAACTTGCATCGTTCGTCCATCCTCTGTTTTGGCAACGGAAAAGGATCCGATTGTCGGTTGGATAAATAATCTCTACGGTTTGACTGGCATCGCGATAGGCGTTAGTTTAGGTATCATACGTGTAATGAATATATATAAGGAATTATTCCATGACATTATTCCCGCTGATTATGTAGTCAACAATATCATCGTGTCAACATGGAACACCGCGAAAAAAGGGTGCCTTGTTTTTCGTTTCATTTTTGCATAATTTTAGAAAGAAAAGTTTTAATCTACATTTTGCATAGTATTTACAACTAATCAAATAATAATTTTTATCTTAGATCTATATCACCGGTTATTACTAATTTCGATAAAGATGACGAGTCCTTAACAGTTGACGCGGAAGAGATTCCAATTTATAATATCGTCTCCTCTGTTCAAAATCCAGTGGATTGGAATTACTGTATATTAAAATTGTTGGAAATTGCTTCTATTATACCATTTACAAAATACTTATGGTACCCCTTCTTTTTAGGATTGAAAAATGAATACTTTGTCTATTTATCCATAATTTTACTTCACTGGATACCAGGATTGATAGTCGATTCACTAGCTTTTCTCGTCGGAAGAAAACCAAGGTAATACTGGTCGATATCTAGACGATTCAAGCGACGATATAATGTTTCATTATGATTGAAACGCAAACTCTTTTTCAGGTTATTAAATATTTATAGGAAGATGCATAATTTGACCAATGTAATGAATTTCTTTACAACACATCAATGGGAATTCTCGAATGATAATGTTTCGAAGCTATGGAATAAACTATCTGTTGTCGATAAGAATAAATTCTTCTTTAATATTAGCGATCTCGATTGGGATTCTTATTTTTTATCGTATACTAAAGGAGTTCGAGTATTTCTGCTAAATGATCCTTTGGAGACGATAAATGATGCTAAAATTTTCCATAAAAGGTAAATGTGTTACTATTTTTTACCTTTTATATTTTCAGTTATTTTTCATTGTTTTTTTTTAAATTTTTATTGTTTGTTTAAGATTGAATCGTTATTTTTATTATTTAACAATTTCAGATTGCGAATAATTCATTATACGACGGGAATTGTCCTATTAATTTTGTTACTTTGGGGTCTCTACTTGTTATTAAAGTTTCTTTATGCATCTTTATTATCCTTCTGAGCATCCAAAAACATGAGAGGACGCAAGAACGAAAACGGGATATAAACGGGTCCTCGATTTAAGATTGTATGAATTTATTTTTTCTTTGGTGATCGTGACATACAGTTAATTTTGAATTTTGCCGCCTTTCCATTTGTAGATGATTCGGTATTACCATATGAATCTGTCTATATAATGATGGCACCAGTTCGTATCGCTTCCCTTAACCATTTATTATTTATGTATAATTATCGTCTAATGTATAAATTTATTTCCGGATATAATGATCAGAATAACTTAACATTAAATTGTAATAACATAACAAAACTCTTTAATAAAATATATTTCAATGTGAGATAGCATTTTTATATAATTATATAAAAGTACTTCATAATGTATTTTTAATATTTATAAAGTATTGATATGTCCATCTTGTATTGTCATGATGACTATGTCAATTTTGATGGTAAAATGAGAACGATACTTCTATAAAGATTTATTTCAAGCTGATGAATTATGTATGAAAATTTCGGAAATGTATTGTTATCGTGAAGTCTGTTTTCGATATGCAATTTCCTTTATATAGCGCTTACGAAAGCATTCTCAGTCAGAAATTAACCGCACAGTAAGTAGGACTAGAAATCTTTTAATGAAAGATAAGCTAATATTACTTCACACTTCATATGAATTTCGGTGCTAAGAAAATATGTGATTTTTTATAAAATTTCAAGTTTTAATTAACAGCTAAGAATGCCATATAATATTATTTCATTAAAATTAGGGTATTACATTTTTATTTATGTTAGATAAATATATAAAGTTTATTCACTTGCGATTGCCTTTTATATTAACGAAAATATAAGAAATGGTGTTTCCAATTTAAATTTTAATCAGAATAAAATTCGAAAGTACGTAAAATATTATTTAAATTTCTAAGTATGATGAATTTCTGGAAAAACAGTAAAAAATTATTACTTTCAGAGTATCACAAAAATTCATTGATAAAGACATTAGAAACGGTATTCTTAAAATTTTTTAATTATATAAAGGCATTCTTTGTCAATAATAAATACAATTACTTTTGTTCTGCATTAATCATCATAGAAAAATAATTTGGAATTAATTCAAATCCAAATACTCCAATATATCTGAAAACAATAAATATATAACTAAAACCACTTTCATAAGCACTGATTCATCATAGAGATGCATCATAGAGAAGTGCGTTTAAATACATTTTTTCATTTTATTTGTCAATTTATTTCTAAGATTGATTGTTATTATTTTTTATCACATGATTATTATTATCGAATCAAAATTTTTACATGAATACGTATATTAATGTTTTTTTACATATAAAATTATTAATTTTTGGTGTCATATAAAATTATTTTCTTTCTACTTCAAAAAAAAAAAAAAAATAGAATCCAAAGATGACTTCGTTGGACGCCCAAACATGTCCGGAAAGGAACATGTTTTCTATGGTAGAAGAATCGAATTATTTTAATCAAGAAAGCGAAGTTTCTGAGTTTTTCTCTGGACGAAAGATACTGATAACAGGAGGTTCTGGATTTTTGGGGCGACTTATACTGGAAAAACTTTTGAGGTAAAAACGATCGTATTTTTACTTTCTGTCGCAGTAATATTTCTCCGATTACATCATTTTGACGTTCTTTATTTTTCCAAGTTATCGTTAGGTTTATGAATATTTATTAAATGACCTTTCATGACCAAAATAATTAATTCATTATCGATTCATATGTGTAGATGATATACTTTATATTTTACCATTAGCAAGTCATTGAGCAACATTATATTTATTTTTCGTAAATTATTTCGATTATGGATTAGTCCCGTTTTTTGCAATTTTACAAACAATTAAGTAGGTATAGTTCTTTTTTTAACGAATTGAAGATTAATTGAAGATGCAACGATTGAATTTGATATGTACTTGCATTTTCGCAGAAGTGCTTTGTAAACTAGTAAAGAAATTTCATAATCTCGGAGTAATAGTAGAATGAATTCGTAACCATGATCAAACATAAGATGTCAATTTTCCTCTTAAATATCTGCCTCGAGGAAGAAGGAAATATTAAGAATACTTCTTAACATATAATATACGTTATTACTATACCCTCTTATTATTATTTGTTATTTATCTATCTTTTCTGTGTTCCTCAATTATCTCCACAAAAGTGTAAACGCTCGAACACCTACTCCAATGTTTTATTTTTACATGGATTTAATTTACATGAGAAAGTTTCTATGAGCGTATTGTTAAAATTCTTAGATCATGCCCAAAAATTGAAAGGATTTATTTATTCATGAGAGGAAAGAAACAGAAGGACATGCAGACTCGATTTAAGGAATATTTTAACGATATCGTGAGTTGCGTTGCAAATTTTTTATGGCTTATTTTGATATTGTGAATGAAATTGCAAATATTGTGCGATGTGTATTTTGTTATTTAGGTTTTCGACAGATTGAGGGAAGAACAGAAAGATGTCGAAAAGAAGATCGTTCTAATAGAAAGCGATATGAATGAATTGAATTTAGGAATGTCAGAAAGAGACAGCGAACGTATTAAAGATACTGAAGTGATTTTTCACTGCGCAGCATCGGTACGTTTCAATGAAACACTTCGTTTCATAATTAATGTAAACGTCAGAGGAACGAGGGATCTTCTTTTGCTTGCACGAGAAATGCCGAATTTGAAGGTACGTTCTTCGCATATAGATTCGCGTATCGAATGGGAAAGGAATCAATTTATTTATACATTAACTTTACCTGAACGTTTATCGTTACAATACATTTCACTATTGTTGCAATACATTTTAGATTTTTACCTATGTATCAACGGCATATTCGCAATGCATTTATGAAAGAATCGAAGAGAAATTTTACAATCCACCGTTAAAGACTGAAGACATAATAAAATTGACGGAGATTTTGAACGATGATCAATTGAACTTTATTACGCCAGAGTAATGGGACGAGATCTTATTCGCTCATTTTTCCTTTATTCAAACCCGATCAGCATAATCATTTATGTTGCAGATTACTCGGTAAATGGCCCAACACTTACACGTACTCAAAAGCAATTTGTGAAGACACTGTACGGCAATATTCAAGAGGACTTCCAACTTGCATCGTTCGTCCATCCTCTGTTTTGGCAGCGGAAAAGGATCCGATTGCCGGTTGGATAAATAATTTCTACGGTTTGACTGGCGTCGCGGTAGGCGTTGGTTTGGGTATCATACGTGTAATGAATATAAATAAGGAATTATTCCATGACATCATTCCCGCTGATTATGTAGTCAATAATATCATCGTGTCAACATGGGACACCGCGAAAAAAGGGTGCCTTGTTTTTCCTTTCATTTTTGCATAATTTTAAGAAGAAAAGTTTTATTCTACATTTTGCATAGTATTTACAACAAATCAAATAATAATTTTTATCTTAGATCTATATCACCGGTTATTACTAATTTCGATAAAGATGACGAATCCTTAACAGTTGACGCGGAAGAGATTCCAATTTATAATATCGTCTCCTCTGTTCAAAATCCAGTGGATTGGAATTACTGTATATTAAAATTGTTGGAAGTTGCTTCTAATATGCCATTTTCAAAATGCTTGTGGTACCCCTTCTTTTTAGGATTGAAAAATGAATACTTTGTCTATTTATCCATAATATTACTTCACTGGATACCAGGATTGATAGTCGATTCACTAGCTTTTCTCGTCGGAAGAAAACCAAGGTAATACTGATCGATATATAGATGATTCAAGCGACGATATAATGTTTCATTATGATTGAAACGCAAACTCTTTTTCAGGTTATTAAATATTTATAGGAAGATGCATAAATTGACCAATGTAATGAATTTCTTTACAACACATCAATGGGAATTCTCAAATGATAATGTTTCGAAGCTATGGAATAAATTATCTGTTGTCGATAAGAATAAATTCTTCTTTAATATTAGCGATCTCGATTGGGATTCTTATTTTTTATCGTATGGTAAAGGAGCTCGAGTATTTCTGCTAAATGATCCTTTGGAGACGATAAATGATGCTAAAATTTTCCATAAAAGGTTTATGTGTTACTATTTTTTACCTTTTATATTTTCAGTTATTTTTCATTGTTTTTTTTTTAAATTTTTATTGTTTGTTTAAGATCGAATCGTTATTTTTATTATTTAACAATTTCAGATTCAGAATAATTCATTATACGACGGGAATTGTCCTATTAATTTTGTTACTTTGGGGTCTCTACTTGTTATTACAGTTTCTTTATGCATCTTTATTATCCTTCTGAGCATCCAAAAACATGAGAGGACGCAAGAACGAAAACGGGATATAAACGGGTCCTCGATTTAAGATTGAATGAATTTATTTTTTCTTTGGTGATCGTGACATACAGTTAATTTTGAATTTTCCCGCCTTTCCATTTGTCCATGATTCGGTATTACCATATGAATCTGTCTATATAATGATGGCACCAGTTCGTATCGCTTCCCTTAACCATTTATTATTTATGTATAATTATCGTCTAATGTATAAATTTATTTCCGGATATAATGATCAGAATAACTTAACATTAAATTGTAATAACATTACAAAACTCTTTAATAAAATATATTTCAATATGAGATAGCATTTTTATATAATTATATAAAAGTACTTCATAATGTATTTTTAATATTTATAAAGTATTGATATGTCCATCTTGTATTGTCATGATGACTATGTCAATTTTGATGGTAAAATGAGAACGATACTTCTATAAAGATTTGTTTCAAGCTGGTGAATTATGTATGAAAATTTCGGAAATGTATTGTTATCGTGAAGTCTGTTTTCAATATGCAATTTCCTTTATATAGCGCTTACGAAAGCATTCTCAGTCAGAAATTAACCGCACAGTAAGTAGGACTAGAAATCTTTTAATGAAAGATAAGCTAATATTACTTCACACTTCATATGAATTTCGGTGCTAAGAAAATATGTGATTTTTTATAAAATTTCAAGTTTTAATTAACAGCTAAGAATGCCATATAATATTATTTCATTAAAATTAGGGTATTACATTTTTATTTATGTTAGATAAATATATAAAGTTTATTCACTTGCGATTGCCTTTTATATTAACGAAAATATAAAAAATGGTGTTTCCAATTTAAATTTTAATCAGAATAAAATTCGAAAGTACGTAAAATATTATTTAAATTTCTAAGTATGATGAATTTCTGGAAAAACAGTAAAAAATTATTACTTTCAGAGTATCACAAAAATTCATTGATAAAGACATTAGAAACGGTATTCTTAAAATTTTTTAATTATATAAAGGCATTCTTTGTCAATAATAAATACAATTACTTTTGTTCTGCATTAATCATCATAGAAAAATAATTTGGAATTAATTCAAATCCAAATACTCCAATATATCTGAAAACAATAAATATATAACTAAAACCACTTTCATAAGCACTGATTCATCATAGAGATGCATCATAGAGAAGTGCGTTTAAATACATTTTTTCATTTTATTTGTCAATTTACTTCTAAGATTGATTGTTATTATTTTTTATCATATGATTATTATTATCGAATCAAAATTTTTACATGAATACGTATATTAATGTTTTTTTACATATAAAATTATTAATTTTTGGTGTCATATAAAATTATTTTCTTTCTACTTCAAAAAAAAAAAAATAGAATCCAAAGATGACTTCGTTGGACGACCAAACATGTCCGGAAGGGAACATGTTTTCTATGGTAGAAGAATCGAATTATTTTAATCAAGAAAGCGAAGTTTCTGAGTTTTTCTCTGGACGAAAGATACTGATAACAGGAGGTTCTGGATTTTTGGGGCGACTTATACTGGAAAAACTTTTGAGGTAAAAACGATCGTATTTTTACTTTCTGTCGCAGTAATATTTCTCCGATTACATCATTTTGACGTTCTTTATTTTTCCAAGTTATCGTTAGGTTTATGAAAATTTATTAAATGACCTTTCATGACCAAAATAATTAATTCATTATCGATTCATATGTGTAGATGATATACTTTATATTTTACCATGAGCAAGTCATTGAGCAACATTATATTTATTTTTCGTAAATTATTTCGATTATGGATTAGTCCCGTTTTTTTGCAATTTTACAAACAATTAAGTAGGTATAGTTCTTTTTTTAACGAATTGAAGATTAATTGAAGATGCAACGATTGAATTTGATATGTACTTGCATTTTCGCAGAAGTGCTTTGTAAACTAGTAAAGAAATTTCATAATCTCGGAGTAATAGTAGAATGAATTCGTAACCATGATCAAACATAAGATGTCAATTTTCCTCTTAAATATCTGCCTCGAGGAAGAAGGAAATATTAAGAATACTTCTTAACATATAATATACGTTGTTACTATACCCTCTTATTATTATTTGTTATTTATCTATCTTTTCTGTGTTCCTCAATTATCTCCACAAAAGTGTAAACGCTCGAACATCTACTCCAATGTTTTATTTTTACATGGATTTAATTTACATGAGAAAGTTTCTATGAGCGTATTGTTAAAATTCTTAGATCATGCCCAAAAATTGAAAGGATTTATTTATTCATGAGAGGAAAGAAACAGAAGGACATGCAGACTCGATTTAAGGAATATTTTAACGATATCGTGAGTTGCGTTGCAAATTTTTTATGGCTTATTTTGATATTGTGAATGAAATTGCAAATATTGTGCGATGTGTATTTTGTTATTTAGGTTTTCGACAGATTGAGGGAAGAACAGAAAGATGTCGAAAAGAAGATCGTTCTAATAGAAAGCGATATGAATGAATTGAATTTAGGAATGTCAGAAAGAGACAGCGAACGTATTAAAGATACTGAAGTGATTTTTCACTGCGCAGCATCGGTACGTTTCAATGAAACACTTCGTTTCATAATTAATGTAAACGTCAGAGCAACGAGGGATCTTCTTTTGCTTGCACGAGAAATGCCGAATTTGAAGGTACGTTCTTCGCATATAGATTCGCGTATCGAATGGGAAAGGAATCAATTTATTTATACATTAACTTTACCTGAACGTTTATCGTTACAATACATTTCACTATTGTTGCAATACATTTTAGGTTTTTACCTATGTATCAACGGCATATTCGCAATGCATTTATGAAAGAATCGAAGAGAAATTTTACATTCCACCGTTCAAGACTGAAGACATAATAAAATTGACGGAGATTTTGAACGATGATCAATTGAACTTTATTACGCCAGAGTAATGGGACGAGATCTTATTCGCTTTATTTTTCCTTTATTCAAACCCGATCAGCATAATCATTTATGTTGCAGATTACTCGGTAAATGCCCCAACACTTACACTTACTCAAAAGCAATTTGTGAAGACACTGTACGGCAATATTCAAGAGGACTTCCAACTTGCATCGTTCGTCCATCCTCTGTTTTGGCAGCGGAAAAGGATCCGATTGCCGGTTGGATAAATAATTTCTACGGTTTGACTGGCGTCGCGATAGGCGTTGGTTTGGGTATCATACGTGTAATGAATATAAATAAGGAATTATTCCATGACATCATTCCCGCTGATTATGTAGTCAATAATATCATCGTGTCAACATGGGACACCGCGAAAAAAGGGTGCCTTGTTTTTCCTTTCATTTTTGCATAATTTTAAGAAGAAAAGTTTTATTCTACATTTTGCATAGTATTTACAACAAATCAAATAATAATTTTTATCTTAGATCTATATCACCGGTTATTACTAATTTCGATAAAGATGACGAATCCTTAACAGTTGACGCGGAAGAGATTCCAATTTATAATATCGTCTCCTCTGTTCAAAATCCAGTGGATTGGAATTACTGTATATTAAAATTGTTGGAAGTTGCTTCTAATATGCCATTTTCAAAATGCTTGTGGTACCCCTTCTTTTTAGGATTGAAAAATGAATACTTTGTCTATTTATCCATAATATTACTTCACTGGATACCAGGATTGATAGTCGATTCACTAGCTTTTCTCGTCGGAAGAAAACCAAGGTAATACTGATCGATATATAGATGATTCAAGCGACGATATAATGTTTCATTATGATTGAAACGCAAACTCTTTTTCAGGTTATTAAATATTTATAGGAAATTGCATAAATTGACCAATGTAATGAATTTCTTTACAACACATCAATGGGAATTCTCAAATGATAATGTTTCGAAGCTATGGAATAAATTATCTGTTGTCGATAAGAATAAATTCTTCTTTAATATTAGCGATCTCGATTGGGATTCTTATTTTTTATCGTATGGTAAAGGAGCACGAGTATTTTTGCTAAATGATCCTTTGGAGACGATAAATGATGCTAAAATTTTCCATAAAAGGTTTATGTGTTACTATTTTTTACCTTTTATATTTTCAGTTATTTTTCATTGTTTTTTTTTAAATTTTTATTGTTTGTTTAAGATCGAATCGTTATTTTTATTATTTAACAATTTCAGATTGCGAATAATTCATTATACGACGGGAATTGTCCTATTAATTTTGTTACTTTGGGGTCTCTACTTGTTATTAAAGTTTCTTTATGCATCTTTATTATCCTTCTGAGCATCCAAAAACATGAGAGGACGCAAGAACGAAAACGGGATATAAACGGGTCCTCGATTTAAGATTGAATGAATTTATTTTTTCTTTGGTGATCGTGACATACAGTTAATTTTGAATTTTCCCGCCTTTCCATTTGTAGATGATTCGGTATTACTATATGAATCTGTCTATATAATGATGGCACCAGTTCGTATCGCTTCCCTTAACCATTTATTATTTATGTATAATTATCGTCTAATGTATAAATTTATTTCCGGATATAATGATCAGAATAACTTAACATTAAATTGTAATAACATTACAGAACTCTTTAATAAAATATATTTCAATATGAGATAGCATTTTTATATAATTATATAAAAGTACTTCATAATGTATTTTTAATATTTATAAAATATTGATATGTCCATCTTGTATTGTCATGATGACTATGTCAATTTTGATGGTAAAATGAGAACGATACTTCTATAAAGATTTATTTCAAGCTGGTGAATTATGTATGAAAATTTCGGAAATGTATTGTTATCGTGAAGTCTGTTTTCAATATGCAATTTCCTTTATATAGCGCTTACGAAAGCATTCTCAGTCAGAAATTAACCGCACAGTAAGTAGGACTAGAAATCTTTTAATGAAAGATAAGCTAATATTACTTTACACTTCATATGAATTTCGGTGCTAAGAAAATATGTGATTTTTTATAAAATTTCAAGTTTTAATTAACAGCTAAGAATGCCATATAATATTATTTCATTAAAATTAGGGTATTACATTTTTATTTATGTTAGATAAATATATAAAGTTTATTCACTTGCGATTGCCTTTTATATTAACGAAAATATCAGAAATGGTGCTTCCAATTTAAATTTTAATCAGAATAAAATTCGAAAGTACGTAAAATATTATTTAAATTTCTAAGTATGATGAATTTCTGGAAAAACAGTAAAAAATTATTACTTTCAGAGTATCACAAAAATTCATTGATAAAGACATTAGAAACGGTATTCTTAAAATTTTTTAATTATATAAAGGCATTCTTTGTCAATAATAAATACAATTACTTTTGTTCTGCATTAATCATCATAGAAAAATAATTTGGAATTAATTCAAATCCAAATACTCCAATATATCTGAAAACAATAAATATATAACTAAAACCACTTTCATAAGCACTGATTCATCATAGAGATGCATCATAGAGAAGTGCGTTTAAATACATTTTTTCATTTTATTTGTCAATTTATTTCTAAGATTGATTGTTATTATTTTTTATCATATGATTATTATTATCGAATCAAAATTTTTACATGAATACGTATATTAATGTTTTTTTACATATAAAATTATTAATTTTTGGTGTCATATAAAATTATTTTCTTTCTACTTCAAAAAAAAAAAAAAAATAGAATCCAAAGATGACTTCGTTGGACACCCAAACATGTCCGGAAAGGAACATGTTTTCTATGGTAGAAGAATCGAATTATTTTAATCAAGAAAGCGAAGTTTCTGAGTTTTTCTCTGGACGAAAGATACTGATAACAGGAGGTTCTGGATTTTTGGGGCGACTTATACTGGAAAAACTTTTGAGGTAAAAACGATCGTATTTTTACTTTCTGTCGCAGTAATATTTCTCCGATTACATCATTTTGACGTTCTTTATTTTTCCAAGTTATCGTTAGGTTTATGAAAATTTATTAAATGACCTTTCATGACCAAAATAATTAATTCATTATCGATTCATATGTGTAGATGATATACTTTATATTTTACCATGAGCAAGTCATTGAGCAACATTATATTTATTTTTCGTAAATTATTTCGATTATGGATTAGTCCCGTTTTTTGCAATTTTACAAACAATTAAGTAGGTATAGTTCTTTTTTTAACGAATTGAAGATTAATTGAAGATGCAACGATTGAATTTGATATGTACTTGCATTTTCGCAGAAGTGCTTTGTAAACTAGTAAAGAAATTTCATAATCTCGGAGTAATAGTAGAATGAATTCGTAACCATGATCAAACATAAGTCAATTTTCATGTCAATTTTCCTCTTAAATATCTGCCTCGAGGAAGAAGGAAATATTAAGAATACTTCTTAACATATAATATACGTTATTACTATACCCTCTTATTATTATTTGTTATTTATCTATTTTTTCTGTGTTCCTCAATTATCTCCACAAAAGTGTAAACGCTCGAACACCTACTCCAATGTTTTATTTTTACATGGATTTAATTTACATGAGAAAGTTTCTATGAGCGTATTGTTAAAATTCTTAGATCATGCCCAAAAATTGAAAGGATTTATTTATTCATGAGAGGAAAGAAACAGAAGGACATGCAGACTCGATTTAAGGAATATTTTAACGATATCGTGAGTTGCGTTGCAAATTTTTTATGGCTTATTTTGATATTGTGAATGAAATTGCAAATATTGTGCGATGTGTATTTTGTTATTTAGGTTTTCGACAGATTGAGGGAAGAACAGAAAGATTTCGAAAAGAAGATCGTTCTAATAGAAAGCGATATGAATGAATTGAATTTAGGAATGTCAGAAAGAGACAGCGAACGTATTAAAGATACTGAAGTGATTTTTCACTGCGCAGCATCGGTACGTTTCAATGAAACACTTCGTTTCATAATTAATGTAAACGTCAGAGGAACGAGGGATCTTCTTTTGCTTGCACGAGAAATGCCGAATTTGAAGGTACGTTCTTCGCATGTAGATTCGCGTATCGAATGGGAAAGGAATCAATTTATTTATACATTAACTTTACCTGAACGTTTATCGTTACAATACATTTCACTATTGTTGCAATACATTTTAGATTTTTACCTATGTATCAACGGCATATTCGCAATGCATTTATGAAAGAATCGAAGAGAAATTTTACAATCCACCGTTCAAGACTGAAGACATAATAAAATTGACGGAGATTTTGAACGATGATCAATTGAACTTAATTACGCCAGAGTAATGGGACGAGATCTTATTCGCTCATTTTTCCTTTATTCAAACCCGATGAGCATAATCATTTATGTTGCAGATTACTCGGTAAATGGCCCAACACTTACACGTACTCAAAAGCAATTTGTGAAGACACTGTACGGGAATATTCAAGAGGACTTCCAACTTGCATCGTTCGTCCATCCTCTGTTTTGGCAGCGGAAAAGGATCCGATTGCCGGTTGGATAAATAATTTCTACGGTTTGACAGGCGCCTTGGTGGGTGGTAGTATTGGTATTTTTCATGTAATGCATCTTGATAAGGAGTTAATACACGATATTGTTCCCGCTGATTATGTGGTCAACAATATCATCGTATCAGCATGGGACACCGCGAAAAAAAAGTGCGATCTGTTTTCTTTCTTTCTTGATTTATTTCAAAAAGAAAAGCTTTATTCTACATTTTGCATAGTATTGACAACAAATCAAATAATAATTTTTATCTTAGATCTATATCACGGGTTATTACTAATTTCGATAAAGATGACAAGTCCTTAACAGATAACGCGGAAGAGATTCCAATTTATAATATCGTCTCCTCTGTTCAAAATCCAGTGAAATGGAATTACTGTGTATCCAAACCTGCAGGATTAGTTTCTATTTTTCCGTACAGCAGATCCTTGTGGTACCCCTTCTTTATAGGATTGAAAAATGAATACTTTGTCTATTTATGCATAATTTTACTTCACTGGATACCGGGATTGATAGTCGATTCACTAGCTTTTCTCGTCGGAAGAAAACCAAGGTAATACTGATCGATATATAGATGATTCAAGCGACGATATAATGTTTCATTATGATTGAAACGCAAACTCTTTTTCAGGTTATTAAATATTTATAGGAAATTGCATAAATTGACCAATGTAATGAATTTCTTTACAACACATCAATGGGAATTCTCAAATGATAATGTTTCGAAGCTATGGAATAAATTATCTGTTGTCGATAAGAATAAATTCTTCTTTAATATTAGCGATCTCGATTGGGATTCTTATTTTTTAACGTATTGTAAAGGAATTCGAGTATTTCTGCTGAATGATCCTTTGGAGACGATAAATGATGCTAAAATTTTGTATAAAAGGTAAATGTGTTACTATTTTTTACCTTTTATATTTTCAGTTATTTTTCATTGTTTTTTTTTAAATTTTTATTGTTTGTTTAAGATTGAATCGTCATTTTTATTATTTAACAATTTCAGATTGCGAATAATTCATTATACGACGGGAATTGTCCTATTAATTTTGTTACTTTGGGGTCTCTACTTGTTATTACAGTTTCTTTATGCATCTTTGTTATCCTTCTGAGCATCCAAAAACATGAATGGACGCAAGAACGAAGACGGAATATAAACTGATCTTCGATTTAAGATTGAATGAATTTATTCTTTTTTTGGAGATGGTGACATGCAGTTAATTTTGAATTTTCCCGCCTTTTTATTTGTCGATTCGCTAGAACTTTATGAATCTGTCCACTTAAAGATGGCACTAGTTAGTAGTAGTTTGTGGGTTTTGTCGTTGATGACACACTATATAGAGAGAAACTTTGGACATCAAGTAACAATTGTAACATATTTATTTATTATTGTTGCTGTACAGCGAGTATAATCAGATTATGACTTTTAGGAGCTATGGCTCTGGTCTATAAAAGAGTCGAAAAAATAATAAATGATTTCTCTTGTGTTTCCGGGGTTTTTGTCGTCTTTGTTGTTTTTGCTTCTTTTGTTGTCTGTAATTTGATTTGATTCGTTTTCCACGTATGTATTTAATGGCGCTGTGGCATGTTAGTTATATTTCTTGCCGAAGGAGGCATAATATTCGCGACGAGATTGCCACAGGTTCTTATAACGATTTATTATTTATGTACGACTATTTGAATTTTCGTTCAATATATAAGTTAACATTAAATTTGTAATCAGATTACACATTTTTTTAATAATATATATTTTATATATATTATATACCATTTTTATATAATTATATAAAAGTATCTGTTATCATGATGACTTTCAATTTTTGCGGAATAATGAACGAATACTTCTTTAGAGAGCTATTTATATCTGATGTATATTTCGAAATTGTATATGCATTAATATTACAATGCCCATTCTCCATATATCTGTTTCTTATATATATAGGAGTTAGGTCAAGTATTTGCAGTTTGAAGTCAACCGCTGTTTAAACCCGATTAGAAGAACAATAAAGCTTTTAATTAAAGGTAAGGTAATATTACTTCATACTTCATATGAATTTCGGTGCTAAGAAAATATGTATACTTTTATAAAATTTCAAATTACAATTAACAGCTAAGAATGCCATATAATATTATTTCATTAAAATTAGGGTATTATATTTTTGTTTATGTTAGATAAATATATAATGTTTATTCACTTGCGATTGCCTTTTATATTAACGAAAATATCAGAAATGGTGCTTCCAATTTAAATTTTAATCAGAATAAAATTCGAAAGTACGTAAAATATTATTTAAATTTCTAAGTATGATGAATGTTTGGAAAAACAGTAAAAAATTATGGCTTCCAGAGTAATACAAAAATTCATTGATAAAGACATTAGAAACTGTATTCTTAAAATTTTTTAATTATATAAAGGCATCCTTTTTCAATAATAAATACAATTATTTTTGTTCTGCGTTAATGATCATAGAAAAATAATTTGGAATTAATTCAAATCCAAATACTTCAATATATCTGAAAACAATAAATATATAACTAAAACCACTTTCATAAGCACCGATTCATAGATGCATAGAGATGTGCGTTTAAGTACTTAGTCTTTTGCAATTTTACAAACAATTAAGTAGGTATCGTTTTTTTTTTAACGAATTGAAGATTAATTAGAGATGCAACGATTGAATTTGATATGTATTTGCATTTTCGCAGAAGCGCTTTGTAAACTAGTAAAGAAATTTCATAATTTCGGAGTAATAGTAGAATGAATTCGTAACCATGATCAAACATAAGATGTCAATTTTCCTCTTAAATATCTGCCTCGAGGAAGAAGGAAATATTAAGAATACTTCTTAACATATAATATACGTTGTTACTATACCCTCTTATTATTATTTGTTATTTATCTATTTTTTCTGTGTTCCTCAATTATCCCCACAAAAGTGTAAACGCTCGAACACCTACTCCAATGTTTTATTTTTACATGGATTTAATTCACATGAGAAAGTTTCTATGAGCGTATTGTTAAAATTCTTAGATCATGCCCAAAAATTGAAAGGATTTATTTATTCATGAGAGGAAAGAAACAGAAGGACATGCAGACTCGATTTAAGGAATATTTTAACGATATCGTGAGTTGCGTTGCAAATTTTTTATGGCTTATTTTGATATGGTGAATGAAATTGCAGATATTGTGCGATGTGTATTTTATTATTTAGGTTTTCGAAAGATTGAAGGAAGAACGGAAAGATGTCGAAAAGAAGATCGTTCTAATAGAAAGCGATATGAATGAATTGAATTTAGGAATGTCAAAAAGAGACAGCGAACGTATTAAAGATACTGAAGTGACTTTTCACTGCGCAGCATCGGTACGTTTCAATGATACACTTCGTTTCATAATTAATGTAAACGTCAGAGGAACGAGGGATCTTCTTTTGCTTGCACGAGAAATGCCGAATTTGAAGGTACATTCTTCGCATATAGATTCGCGTATCGAATGGGAAAGGAATCAGTTTATTTATACATTAACTTTACCTGAACGTTTATCGTTACAATACATTTCACTATTGTTGCAATACATTTTAGGTTTTTACCTATGTATCAACGGCATATTCGCAATGCATTTATGAAAGAATCGAAGAGAAATTTTACAATCCACCGTTCAAGACTGCAGACATAATAAAATTGACGGAGATTTTGAACGATGATCAATTGAACTTTATTATGCCAGAATAATGGGACGAGATCTTATTCGCTTATTTTTCCTTTATTCAAACCCGATCAGCATAATCATTTATGTTGCAGATTACTCGGTAAATGGCCCAACACTTACACTTACTCAAAAGCAATTTGTGAAGACACTGTACGGCAATATTCAAGAGGACTTCCAATTTGCATCGTTCGTCCATCCTCTGTTTTGGCAACGGAAAAGGATCCGATTGCCGGTTGGATAAATAATCTCTACGGTATGACAGGCGCCTTGGTGGGTGGTAGTATTGGTATTTTTCATATAATGCATCTTGATAAGAAGTTAATACACGACATTGTTCCCGCTGATTGTATAGTCAACAATATCATCGTGTCAACATGGGACACCGCGAAAAAAAGTTCATTTTTGCATTATTTTAAAAAGATAAGTTTAATTCAACATTTTATATAGCATTTGTAACGAATCTATATAACCGGTTATTACTAAATTCGATAAAGGTGACAAATCCTTAACAGTTGACGCGGAAGAGATTCCAGTTTATAATATTGTCTCCTGTGTTCAAAATCCAGTGAATTTGAATTACTGTATATCCAAAAGTATAGGATTAGCTTCTATTATACCGTACAAAATATGCCTGTGGTACTTCTTTTTTTTCCATTGAAAAGTGAATACTTTGTCTATTTATCCATAATTTTACTTCACTGGATACCAGGATTCATAGCCGATTCACTAGCTTTTCTCGTCGGAAGAAAACCAAGATAATACTGGCCAATATCTAGATGGTTCAAGCGACGATGTAATGTTTCATTATGATTGAAATGCAAACTCTTTTTCAGGTTATTAAATATTTATAGAAAGTTGCATAAATTTGCCAAAGTAATAACTTTCTTTGCAACACATCAATGGGAATTCTCAGATGATAATGTTTTGAAGTTATGGAATAAACTATCTGTTGTCGATAAGAATAAATTCTTCTTTAATATTAGCAATCTCGACTGGGATTCTTATTTTTTAACGTATTGTAAAGGAATTTGAGTATTTCTGCTGAATGATCCTTTGGAGACGATGAATGATGCTAAAATTTTGTATAAAAGGTAAATGTGTTACTATTTTTTATCTTTTATATTTTCATTTGTTTTTCATTGTTTTTTTTTAAATTTTTATTGTTTGTTTAAGATTGAATCGTCATTTTTATTATTTAACAATTTCAGATTGCGAATAATTCATTATACGATGGGAATTGTCCTATTCATTTTGTTACTTTGGGTTCTTTACTTGTTGTTACTTGAATTTATTCTTTTTTTGGTGATGCTGATATACAGTTAATTTTGGAATTTACCGTCTTTTGATTTATTGACTATTCATTCTTCACTTTACGAATCTGTGTATCGAAAGATGTGAAATTTAGGAGTAGTTCGCTTATCTATATATTATTTATGGATCGCTTTTTGAATTTTATCTAACACATAATTTTTCTGACGAATATAGTAATCATGTTAGTTTCATGTTTCATGTTAGTTATTAATATTAAAAATTCTTTAATATAATATCTTTCAATATGTGATACCTTGTTTATATGATTCTACTAATTTAAATCTTCATTAAATTATTGCAGCAAATAAATATGCGTTTTGTAAGTTATATATATAGATATTTATATATAGAGTAATAATTTTTCTTTTTCATGATATATTTGTGTGGCAAGATCAAAAAGGAAGTTTCAAAAAAGGAAAGGAAGAAAACAAATAAATAAATAAAAGAAATAAGGACCTGTCGTCCACACAAATCGAGATAGCGTTTAAGATAATTTCAGGTTTGCTTGATATCGAAGATTCCCGACGCGAACGCGTAGTTTTGCGAGAAGGAGAGAAGAGAAGAAGAACCGTGCCGTCGAGGATGATCGGAAAAAAATGATTGAACCTCTTGCGTACCTGCTACGTTCTTCGACCTATCGAGGTCGCGTGTCGCGACCTCGTCGTACGTGGCTCCATTACCTAAGACACCGCTCGTGCCTTTAGATTCCCGTACGTCGCTAAGACAGAAAGAGAAAGAGAAAAAGAGAGAGGATAGATTAGGATTCTCTTCCTCGTATACAGTACGTTTTATCGAGAGGTAATGCTTATATGATTTTCGATATTCTAGTCGACAATACTTTCCGATCAATCATTAGAATTTTCATTCGTACGAAGGAAAACATGTTCTTAAAAGTATTTTAAAATCAGTCAGTCAATCTGTCAGTCAGTCAGTTCGGAGTTTAACATAAGACGAAGCAATTATCGAAGGAGGTGTTTTCTTAAGAAAATTTTTTGGATCTCGCGATAGTATTCGAACGTAGGCGTCTTTGTCTTCGTTAGACAACGGTTCTGTTTCTCCAAGGCGTGGCCATTGATTTGTCTACATCCCGGTCACACTGTAGAAAAAGCGTTGGATCGATTCCGCTACGAAAGTCTTGGATAGTGACACCCACATCTACGGCCTTCGGCGATCGATCGATCTAGAGAAAGAGAGAGAGAGAGAGAGAGAGAGAGAGAGAGAGAGAGAGAGATTCTTTGTTCCTTCGTCATCGAACATCACTATTCGATCTCTCGCTGCTTTTTCAACTCTTCTCTTATATTCTATATCTATATTCCTTCGACGTTTTCGTTGGTGTAGATCTCTATCTCGAAAAGTTATATCCTTCAAAGAGAGGAAAAAAAGGACAAGAAAAACAAAAAAAGAAGAAGAGAAAAAACGAAAAAAGTAACAAAAAAGAAAAAATAAAGAATATTCGCAGGCCATGCCAGTCGCGTTGTCAGTCGCGAGACGGACGCTCTCAGGGACAGACAGGAAATCAACCGTCAGAATGACGTCCGTACATCGTCGGCACTCGCGATGCACTCAATTTAAAAGTTCCACGCTCGGATATACCGACAGCTTGTCGGAACTTTTACAGAACGAATGCCAGAATAAGGAAGAAGGTTGCATAGCTAGATAGGATAGGATAGGATAGGATAGGATAGGATAGGTAGGTAGGTATTCGATAAAAACGCCGCAATGCGCGAACATTATCTTTTACCCGTTGAAATAAACGATTCCGTAGGTGAACTTATTCGGCCATGTAAATATACGAATGAAATTGCTATATTGATTTGTTCTTTTTCTTCCTTTTCTCATTTTTTTTTTTTTATTTTCATTTTCTCTCCTTTCGTATTTTTTCCCCTCTCTTTCTTCACTCTTCGACTTACACGATTTATTCTTTCGATTGGTAATACGAAAAAAAAAAAAATTAAAAAAGAAAAAACACTTTTTTTGAAATAGTTCGATGAGACGATCGATTGGACAAAAAGGGAAAAACCCGACGTCGCGGCCACCGGCTACGGTCGGTGTTGGCTGTAATAAGAAGACGAAGAGAAATACGGGAGGGCCGATACACGGGCGAACGGCCTCGCGCACCGACGAGGAGAGTTGTACGGAGGATCTCGTGAACCAACCGGCGATCGAGGAAGGCAGTGCACGCCCGGCCGCCGAGACGAGTGGATGGTTGTAGCTCGTGCTCTGAAACGTAGGATAGACAGATCGTGTATATAAAAGCTTTTTACACAAAAAGAAGGAAAGACAGAAAAAAAAGAAACGAACTGTCAATATTCCTAGATAGATCAAATTATATAGAGAGCGAATGACAGAGAGAGAGAGAGAGAGAGAGAGAGAGAGAGAGAGAGAGAGAGAATGTGAATGCAGTGATTTTCTTTAGGGATAGGACAAGAGAGAGAGAGAGATAAAGAAAGATAGATAGATAGATAGACACATAGATACAGAGAGAGAGAGAGAGAGAGAGAGAGAGAGAGAGAGAGAGAGAGAGAGAGAGAGACAAGGGTGGTTGGAGCGCGTGGCGATCAGCTGATCGTCGGGTGTACTGTCTCGTCGGCCGTAAGAAAGAGGAAGTGGTGAATGCTCTTTGAACTCTGTTGGCAGCGGAGAGACAGAAGATGCGGTCGGAAGGTCCCCTTGGCACGTAATGTCCGCGGCGCTCGCGCCAAGAAGGAGCGCGTACGTCGAGAGAGCGTCGACGCCGGCAGTCGGCGGTGATCGGTGCTCGAAGAGCGTCGTCGCCGGCGCGGTGCGTGCTGCAAGTGCTGCTGGTGCTGCTGCTGGTGCTGCTGCTGCTGCTGCTGCTGCTGCTGCTAGTGGTGGCAGTGGTGGTGCAAGTGGTGGTGGTTGTCCTGCTGGTAGTGGTGGAGGCGGAGGTGGAGGTGGCGGAGGGAGAGGGAGAGGGGGAGGGGGAGGAAGGTGGTGGTGGTGGTGGAGAAGGAGGAGGAAGAAGAGAAGGAGGAGGAGGAGGAGGAGGAGGAGGAGGAGGCGGTGGAGCCACGCGAACTCGTCGGCGAGCGTTCGACGAGCCAACGCCGCCGTTCCGAAGTGCGTCGCGAGGCGTGCTACGCTTGAAATCGAAACGAGAAGACCACCTCGACCACGAGAAACACGCTCCTCGTCGTTCTCTCTCTCTCTCTCCGCACGCTCGGACCAGAAAGAGAGTTTGGCACGCGCGACCACCGAGAGAGAGAGAGAGAGAGAGAGAGAGAGAGAGAGAGAGAGAGAGAGAGAGAGAGAGAGAGAAAACAGAAAACAGAAAACAGAGGGAGACAGAGACGCCCCGTCGAGGGCGCGCGTTCGCACCTTCTTCTCTTCTTTATTCTTCGTCTTCGTTGTCTCCGTCATCCTCTTCGAGGATCAATCGAGGATTCTTCCCTCTTACGCGAGTCGAGGCCCGTTCGAAGGACCCTCGATTGACGGGGTCTTCGTGTACGTTTTCTCTAAAACCGATATCGAAACATAGACGCATAGATAGAGAGAAAGAAAGAGAGAGAGAGAGAGAGAGAGAGAGAGAGAGAGAGAGAGAGAGAAAGAGAGAAAGAGAGAAAGATAGAAAGACGTGTGACCATTTGTAGTGCAGTGCCTCGTCCATGTGAACACGATGACAACCACTATTATTACTATTAGTACTACTATTGTTGCTACTATTAGGATGACGACAAAGACGACGACGTTTTGCTTGCTCACGCGGAAAGTCTGTGATAGTCGATGACAGCGACGCCATTGCTCGGATTAAACGGACACAGACGGCCGAGGATCGTGTTCCGGGAATCGTCTTGATTGGAAGATCCGGTGAGTGCGTTTACGATTTATCGATCTATCGATCCTACCGCGAAAGTGTATTCTCTTTTTTTTTTTGTTCTTTCTATTCGCTCGTGAAAAATTTGTGATATTTTGTGCGTTACTTATCGTTCACGTGTGAAGTGCGTCTACTGCTTTCAGAGAAACTGTCAGTTTATTATTATCATTTTTTTTTCCTTTTATTAAGCTTTAGTAAGGATTATGGATCCGGATGTGCGAGTTACCGGACGAGGAAACAGGTGCGATCGTTTTTTATTGTCTCAAACGGAATCCTTTATTCGCAAGATTCTCACGAGAACTCGCGAACGAATTTCGCGCGAAGAACTCGTATTATATCGAATTACTAGATTCGTGTTTCTTATTTCCTTCGACTTTATGTCCCTTTCATTGAATCGATTTAAATCAAACGTCAAGAATCATTTTCAATTCATTCGAAAAAATCAGAAGTAATCGCACGAATCGCGCTACGAGTCTTACGGTCGACGAACCTCTATCGATCTTTAGTTTCTATCTACCTTCTTCTTCTACATTCGTAATTTCTCATCACACAAGAACACAATTTGAAAAGGATAATCGCGAACGATGATCGATATTATCAAACGTTTTCAAATCTATTCGAATACAAGTTTTACTATCGTCGTCGTTGTCGTACTGTAGTCGTTTCGATTTCTTCATCACGGTATTTATCCTTAAAGTCACTAGATCGTAACGACAAAACAATCTAGAGACACCACCGTTCCAACAAAATTATTATTATTATTATTATTTTTTTTTTTTTCTCTTTTTTCCTTTCTTTTTTCTTTTACGATCATAACGCGAACTAGCAAGAATGAGTTTCGAGTCTATTAGCTGCTGTGAGAAACGAGCTTTCACGATTCCACGATTATCTTAATAACGAATATCTTATACTCTATGTTCGACGTATTGCAATGAAATATCGTAGCTCATAGAGAAACTTGCATGAAATTCTTTGACCAAGTACACGTACATACATTTATTCTAAACAATTAATCAATAATTTTCCCTTTTTTCTTTGGGTATTCTTTTTTTTTTATATATGTATTTTTTGTTTATTTCGTTTTCCTTTTCTTTTATTTCTTTTTATTTATTCTTCTCGCGAATTACTCGAAAGCGAGGAAGCGAGACGGTAAACGAGATAAAATGGAAAATGCGTAACGCGGTTATTGATAAACGCTATGCGTCACTAACCACGATCGATAATAAATAAGCAGCGCCCGCATAGTGCAGGTAGAAAAGCGTCCGATAAGACAGCCGGCAACCGGCTCTAAGCGACGCGACGCTTCAAGCAGCCACCGTCCTCCTTGTCGTAGAACTCCGCGATAGGCTTATCGACGTTATGCTTCTTCTCATCAATTTTTTATTGTAGTACCTACTTTTTTTTCCTTTTTTCTTTCTTTTCATTTTTTCTTCTCTTTTCTTTTTTTCTTTTCTTTTCTTTTCATCCTTTCTCCTCGACGATTGTGCGCCAATATATATATATATATATATATATATATATATATATATATATATATATGTATATAATAACATAAAGATTATCTCGAAATCGTTTTCAAACGGAATTTATTCATTTTCGAAACGATTATTCATTTATTGTGTAGGAAAGGAAAGAGAAGAGAGATACGTGGTCGGGCATTGACACGAACGGTGTCCTTCCTCGATGGATATCGTGGCTTAATTTGCGGTTACCTTCTTCTTAATTTGGTTTTACCAAATGAATAACGTTTTCCAGTGGCATTAGTACGGTATAGAGAGAACGAGAAAGAGATAGACAGATAGATAGATAGATAGATAGATAGATGGAGAGAGAGAGAGAGAGAGAGAGAGAGAGAGAGAGAGAGAGAGAGAGAGAGAGAGAAAGAAAGGCAGGGCAAAAGGGTTATTAGTCAGTTGCAGTTATTTCATTTACTAGTCGCGTTCTTCTCAGTGGTATACTACCAGTTGTTATTCCTTTATGGGGGACTTGCGACAAAGCTCGGTCTCCACTTAGATCTGAAAAGTTTATGAAAAGTTATTGTTAATCTACGTGGAAATTGCACTTTCAAGCCAATTTGATTTTACTCTTTTTTTTTTCTTTTTTTTCGGACAAGCTTTAACATAAAAGCTTTTCGTTGATATTATTGAAAGATATTTCACCTTCTGTAATGTATTACGTTCTATCGCACGAAATTAAGAATTAGAAATGATGGGCTCAAGCGCTTTTAACAGTGACTTAAACTTTACCAATGATTTTTCGTCGAGAGAAAAAGATGCTACTCCGAGATAACGATAATTGCGTATTTAACATTTATTGTTCCTTAAAAGTTATATTAGTTAGAAAACATTGTGGAAATAGGTAATTTATGATGGATTTAATAAACTCATCCGATGTAATTTAAGAGAAACATTTAGTCGAACGTTGAAAACGAAGCTTATCGAATTCCGAAGATTGATACGAGCGAATGCATCATCGGTAAGAGAAACAGAGAGATAGATGGATAAATAGATTGAGAGAGAGAGGGAGAGAGAGAGAGAGAGAGAGAGAGAGAGAGAAATGTGTTTGAATGATGAAGAAAAGAGCTGTTCTTCGACTCGTTAACGGTTTTGACTATCCACCATGCGCTTTAATCTCAGCTGACCCAATTGCCACGACCTTTCCAGCCTATGGCTATGAGAACGTAGCTTCTTTTTGTGAGTTAGAGTCGCGTTAAACTCGGCCGTGGGCTATTTGAGTACCACCTAATTAAGCGACGCCAGTATAACTCCGTGATGAATTATCATTGTCCCTCAAAGTTCAGACTTGGCTTTCTTATCTGTCAAATCAGCTGATATATTAAATTGCGTCTCCTTCTCGTACCTTTTAACTCGGTCGAGACTCCAAAGAGAAACGAAGAGAGAGAGAGAGAGAGAGAGAGAGAGAGAGAGAGAGAAAAGAGAAATTTATAATCGCTGCGACACATACCCATGTAACCACGCACCTTGCGCATTCCACTTGATTAATGAACGACCCACCCGTTAAGTGTTTCATTAAACAACCTATGGTACATTGACAAACTTCGATCATCCATTTCTGCTTGATAATTTGTCTTTCGTATACTCGATCTATCAAGTGGTTGCGCGTGCATCCACGAGATCGCGTTTCTTCCAGGATCGAGCGAGATCACTTAAATGAGATCGATTACTGATAAAATCTTGAAGGCAATTGCTTCACGAATTTTCATTCTATAAGATGATCGATAATCTATCGATAGTTTTAAGTAATATTTAATGAAATTAACGACGACAATATTTTTCATTATTTTTAATTATATATTTTTATCGTAATAGAGTTTGCTAAATAATTTATATTCAATGAAATTTTAATCTTACAGGTAATATAGTCGAGTGTACTTTTTTTTTCTTTTCTTTTTTATTCATTTTCGTATAAGGGACTCAGTTCTCCAAAGTAGTTATCGAGTATCGAACAGGCGGATAATTGTTTGGGATAACAGGATTATTTTTAGGCAACAATCCAAATCTTCATGTTATTCGTTTCTTGGTGCGTTAGATGACGACGATGGCTGGTATTTGAGATAGAAAGAGAAAGAGATAGAAAGAGCACGTGCTCTTTCTGGCCGACTCAGCTTCGTCGAAGCAGCCTCCTATCTTGTTGCCTGTCAGATTGTTGACATAGGCAGTGACACGTTTAATAGGATTATTTATGCTCCTAAAGGCGCTTAAACGGTCCCATGTTCGTATCGGCTTCATCTACCTGACGGCGCGTAGCATAATTATGTCGACACGACTCGTATATCGGGTTCGCCGAGCCAAGTG
>NC_062203.1:280000-320000 GCF_912470025.1 Vespa velutina | reverse complement strand
ACACACTCTCGTTAGATAGTTTGAGTAGAAGGGATAAGAGTGATTTATCGGTGATTCGAGAGCGCTCGCCAGAGTCGGAAAGTCGCGGTCTCATCCACGTAATCGATGAATAGCGCGAAATTCGAGTGAGCTATATCGACGCATAATTGGCACCTTGGAGAACTCAAGCCTTTCGAGCGTCGACTTTCTAACGTGCCGATCGAACGATGGTTATTTATGGGGCGCAATTAAATTAATTAATCGAGGCGAAGCGTGATAAGCGGACGAAATGGCCGTTAAGCTTGCGCAATCCTTTCGGTGAGGTTAATTGCGAAAATGGCATCTCGATGTAATATGGGTAAAGGTATAGACGATATAGTCGGCCGGCCTATCGTTTGCCACGCTTTTCTGATGGATCCATCGGCGAGAGTAAAGCGACTAATGGCATCGCTTTCGAACTAGGAATCGATCGATCGAATTAGAGGATTTGCGATGGCTTATAGATAGGAGAGAAAAGAGAAGAGAAGAGAAGAGAAGAGAAGAGAAGAGAAGAGAAGAGAAGAGAAGAGAAGAGAAGAGAAGAGGAGA
This sequence comes from Vespa velutina, assembly GCF_912470025.1. Taxonomy (NCBI): domain Eukaryota; kingdom Metazoa; phylum Arthropoda; class Insecta; order Hymenoptera; family Vespidae; genus Vespa; species Vespa velutina. The sequence continues at coordinate 319,433 of NC_062203.1, read as the reverse complement.
AAAGAGAAGAGGAGAGGAGAAAAAAGGAGAGGAGAGGAAAGGAGGGGAAAATAAATGACGAAGAAAGGAGAGGCAGTGATCGATGGTACAACGCACCGTTCCGAAGCGTGCCCAGTTACCTTCTCACTTCATTATTCATTCGGCAGCTTCCAATTTGGAACGATTTTGATTTAGCAATCGTCGTCCATCGCAAGCGAGATGCTTTCGCGAGTTCTTGTTAACGATTGAGAACCTACGGGCTTCTTGATATACAAGATAATTCGCTACGGTGAGGATCGTTTTCTTGATCTATACCGATCGAGCGAGCAAGCCTTCCGTTCGAAATAGAAATTACAGGTGTGTACGCTCGTAACGTCGGGTATATTACTCGTTAGAGTTAGTTTATTAACGTTATTGGTATCAATGTTTCGACACCGACAGAATCGTTTCCTTTCAATGCTAGATGATGAACGATTATTACGCGCGGTTAATCACGGTTGATTCTTTTAACTGAAACTTTCCGTCGTTATTATTAGCGACATGTAGGTATAACAATTCTTCTATGTGCAACACGTTTGATCGTAAAATTATTTCTTATCTGAGTCGAGAAATCAAAGTTTTTTCCTAGTACATGTATACATATACATATACACATGTATATATATATATATATATATATATATATATACACATGCACGCACACGCTCATATACACAATAATTTATCGTTCCTCCATCAAGCTCTTATCCCTTTCAGTTCATCTCTTTAATATAAAAAAACAGAAATGAAATGGAAAAAGTTATTCCTTTTTCGCGTTTGATCCACCTCCACATTTCCTCCTCCTCCTCCTCCTCTTCCATCTCCTCAGAGAAATTGCGTTCGATCGGCATTCGTGGCACCCTGCAGAGCATTTCACACTCGCCGCCACTGGCGGTCGACCAGTGCACTCCTGACGCGTCCACCTTGCTCCGCAATTATCCAGAGCAGTTCTAAGGTAGCTCTGCGTGAGCAAGTGAGCTAGCTAGACAGTTAGGTAGCTAGCTAGCTAGCTAGCGAGCGAGTGAGCGCGTATCACCGATTTCTGTATCGCCTTCGCACTAAAACAGGTAGGTAGAGAGCCTAGAGAGCAGGTCACTTTCGCTGCTCGTACGAGAGCAGCGTTCCAGTGGTCGCGCACGCGTGCTCCTCCATTCATAAAGAGCTATGGAAGAGCGTATACACTCAGCTGTGGTGGCCATCCTACGCGCGAGCATGCAACCACGTGGACCCCGACTAGTCTCTCGTGTAATATTCTCTTAACTACCTCCCTCCCTAGATCGTTCATTCTCTCTTTTTCTCTTTTTTTGTGTTTCATTTTCTCTTTTTCTTTTCTTTTCTTTTTCTTTCTTCTTTCTTTTTTATTTTTTATTGTTTTTTTTTCTTTTTTTTTCTTTTTACTTCATTTTCATCGCGCACAATTAATAAAACTTTTCCATCCTCGTTCTATGTATATTGTCCAGGACTTGATTATTGTCTATATATAACTTGACGATTTTTTCTTTTCTTTTCCCTTCTCTCATTCTCGAGATATTCGTATAGATATATCTATTAATCTTGATGCATAAGACCTTACAGTACACATCGCATTGGTATACAAGTCACGCTTCCTTTATCACGTCCATCGTGTTCAAGAAGATAGAAAATAGATCGATTAAGATGGAAGAAAATTTTCACCGGAAGGAAAAGTGATTGCCTACAATAGCGATCTATATACTAACTTACTTACTTACTTACTTACTTAGGTCACTTAGTTTACTTATCGAGTAACGTATAGATCTATCTCGTTAAATCAGCTCGCTCGTTGTTCGTTAAACCACGAAGCTTTCGTAACCTTTCAATTAAGAGTCCAGAGTGCCGAGGAGTCGGATATAACCAACGATCTTAAAGTGGAAAGCCGTTTCGCGTAATAGTCAACACCATGGCAGATCGCTAGCCACGTTTTGCTCGTCCTCCCTTACGATCCCTGATGATTTAGGATAGAGATCGATAAGTAGATTCCGACTTGGACGCCTCCAAGTCAGTTTTATCGGTCACCGAGGTATCACTCTTGACGATGAAACGAGCTGACGACGTACGATCGATCGATCGATCGATCGATCGATCGATCTATCTATCTATCTATCTATCTATCTATCTATCTATCTATCTATCGATCGATCGGTCGGTCGTTCGCTCGCTCGCTTGGTCGTTCGATCGATCGGTCAATTGATCTAGATGGATAGATAGATAGTTCGATAATAGACCTTGAATTCTCCTCTGTTAGACTTCGTTTCGCTAGGTGGAATCATGTGTTCCTCTTTCTTGAACTCGACGAAAGCCCTCGTATTACTAACCACGTTCGTTAATGTCCATAAAACTCTTTAATTCAATCGCGAACAGGTCAACGAACGAAACTGGTAGAGTTTCTGGATTACCAATTGCGATTCGTGGAATTTCAAAAAGGGATAACGACGGCGTCTCGATCATTGACACATTTGATCTCGACGGCTCGATTAAATCACGTTTCAATCTATACGAAATTACTTTTTCATTAAATATTTATTTATCATTTATCGATGCTTATCGACTCACGATTATATTTCGAAATTCGAACGAGGTATATTTTTTAAATCGTTGAATAATACTTGTAGCTCTGCGTGTCTATGTTCAAAAAAAAAGAAAGAAAGAAAGAAAAAAAAAAATAAACAAAAGAAAAAAAAGGAAAAAAGAAATGTGCCGCAACTTTAAAGAATTCGGTTCGTCGTCAATACCACGATGTATTCTCTACGTGCGACTCAATTAACGCGTTCCATCGGTCCATCGACGGACAGTCTCGGCGTCGATCGTGAAGAACGAGCGTACGTGCTTCACGGATGTCGGAGGACGATCGTACCATACAAACTTCTCGTTCTCGTGAGATTCGATATACAAGCTTGAAACTTCGTATAGATCAGCTACTCTTAAGAATGTTGCTATTTCTAAGTAGGAGATATGTTAATCGAACGAGATTCGTGACACTTTGTAGAATTTCTAATGCTTTCCATTCGACTTTCCTTTTCTTTCTAGTATTATATTTCTCTCTCTCTCTCTCTCTCTCTCTCTCTCTCTCCCTCTCTCTTTCTTTCTTTTTCTTCCTCTTTCTTCCCTCTCTTGAGCAATACACTTGACAAGATGAGCAAAACTGTTACCTTTTATTTGTCGAAGAAATTTGAATGATTAAAGTTTTTCTTCTTTCTCTCTCTCTCTCTCTCTCTCTCTCTCTCTCCCGTAGTTCATCGACATTGTAACAACGTACTCGAGACACGAGGTCGATTCTAATCGTAGTACTTTTTCCGTTCAACCGGAATAGTAAAACTTTTATTATAGCTGAACTCGTGGTAATACTCGGCCTATACTTACTATACCTAGCGGAGAATTTGCGTTCGCGTAAGAGACCAAGAAAAAAAAAGTTTACTCGTCCGAATGTACCGGGGTGTTCCTTGAATTCTTCATACGGATTAAGCTTCAGCATATGGACGATTTAAAGGGTGCATAGCCGTCGTGCACGTGGAAATAAATGTTTTATTTCTCATCGCGGTTCGTCGTACGAATGAACATGTATATAGGTAGATACGTTGAGAATACATAACTATAATACACATGTGTACATATGTATAACTGTCGGACGTTACCGTATCGTAAAAGACAGAGAGAGAGAGAGAGAGAGAGAGAGAGAGAGAGAGGAAAAGAAATAGACGGAAAGATACTCGCGTTGAGTTTTGGCGTTAGCTCGCATACTTTTCAACCTATATGGCACGTAGAATCGTAATGTAGGTGGACTCGTTTAGTATACAATTATCCACATTTTTCTTAACGCTTACGCTCAGCGTAACAGACAACGTGCTTTTGATACGAAAGTAACCGGCTCGATATCTCTATATACGTATGTATATCTATCTACGTATGCCGATACTTTGCGTAGAACCGTTCAGTTGTATTACGTATTGCAAGGGTTGCCGTTACGAGAAACGTGCTGTGAAAGTGCACTTTCAAAGTACGATGGCCATTTTTATTCGCACTCCACACACACACGTATACACGCATATACACAGAAAGTCTAAGTTGCCACGCGGAGGTGGATGAAATAACATCTCGTCTAGTCTCTTAGATCGTTCGTTGAAGCGATTTATACATATATACATATTTGCTTCTCTCTTAGATTTTCTTACCTATTGAATCTAGTATTCTCAACGATTTCCTTTCGATCATAGAGATGAAAACCCGACGAGCGTCCTCCGCTTTCAACGAGAGACATAGAGAAGGAAGATGCCTAAGAGGAAGCGCTAGCAAGCATAGATTTACCGAATCTAATTCTTGACTCGCTTACGTCTATCGATACGTTTGTATCGGTATTGCCGCTATTCTATCTTCTCTTTCTATCGTGAACGGACAACCGAGTCTCGAAGCCACGCTCGACTCTATTTCCTTGGCTATTAGCGCTAATCGATTACAGCGTGACGGATCGAATGATTTAAATAAAGACCGGGTGCGTCATGGGCCCGGCCCGGTACACTCGACCGCGCCCCACTTTAGATAGAATGAGAAAGAGAGACAACATTATCTATGTTTCGTCTCATTATTTTGTCCGATCAGTCCGTCACGTGTTTTCTCTTTTCCTTTCTTTTTTTTTCATTTTTTGTTTCTCTCTCTCTCTCTCTCTCTCTCTCTCTCTCTCTCTTTGTTATGCCTCCTTCTTCTCTTCTTCTTCAATTTCTTTCCTGTTTCCCCTTTGTGATCTTCATAGAAACGATCATCTTATGTATTATGGAATCGATGAGCTCTAACAGGTAAACATTTTTACATGGCGTAATAGTAAATAAATGTATATATATATTTTTATGATATATACATATATCATAAAAATATCATCGCTAGTATCTTAACCGTACACACCTATATATCATTTTTTTTTGTATTTTTTTCATTTCAGATGACCGAAGGACCAATATTCGAGCCAACATGCCAGTCGGATGCCAGTGAAGAAGTGTCCTCTACCTGTAACTAATTAATATGTTACTTAGCTAGTTGAATTAGTAAGTGATATGTTTCATCTATATCTTCGCGGTGACTGTGGATGACACTGACGTGATAGGAATTTCTATCAACTGAAACGGCGCGAGTGAATTTCGTTTTTATTTTTCAATCCTCGTGTTTTCGGAGGGTGGAAAAAGGTAGAAACAAAAAGTTAATAAGAAAGAAATAAAAGAGATAATTACCATTCGATTTGCTCGCACCTCCGTCCTTTCTTCTTTTTTTTTCCTCTCTTCACGCGTAAAGAAAGACAAACGGAGTGTTAATTTATCTTAGAATTCATTCAGCGAGAAGTATTCTTTCGCTTGCGGTTTATTCTCTCGTGATCTATCGATCTTTCGGGAGTGAAGTGAAACGGACGTTCTTCAAAAGAGGAAAACGATCGGAAGTAGTAGAAAGGGAGCGAGTAGTAAACGGGCGAGTGCAGTGACTGACTTACATCGGGAACGCCAACCTGCAATCAAGGTTCATGGTTTTCATGGTGAGTCATCTTGATTCTATAAGCTGTCATTTTGTTTCTAAGCAACGATCTAATCTTCTTCTTCTTCTATTTCTTCTACTTCTTCTTAGCTCGTATCGCTTTGAATTTTTATTTATTTTAAATTTAATTTTTGCTTATCCGATAATGAATAAAATAACGTTCGAAATTCCATTTTATCTCATGGAAATTATTAACTCGTAATTATATGTATACATATAGGTATATATATATATATATATATATATATATACATATAGGTAGATTTAATGTAGGTACATAAAAGAAATCGAGAATAGCACTCACAGGAGGTATCGAATCATTAATGCGATTCCTCGCTTTGGGAATAAACAAGCGCTTGATCTTGGAACATTTGAATCGAGCGTGCTTATCGAAGTGCACTTATGTTTACGCACGGGCAAACGTGCGATTTGCATAATTTCGGTGCCGCCTGCTTCCCATGGCCACACGAGTTTATCTTTATATTCGTGCGTATCGCGTGACATCGAGTCTCGTATACGAGTTTCTGTAAACGAATCGAGTCGTCAAATATCGCTGCTTTTCAAGACTACCGGATAAGAAGTAGATATTTATTGGATAATTTATTTCCCTTCAAATTATCCTTGATACATTACTGAGAGACTAATTATCGGTTATAATTGATTTCTTTAATTGGGAAAAGCATTAAGCTTTTTTGCTTTCTTTTCTTTTTCTTTTCCTTTTTATACCTACGTATACGGAATATCTCGAGTAAGAAAAAAAAAAGGAGAAACGTACGAAAAGGCGAAAGAAAGGAAAAAGAGAGAAAGAGAGAAAGAAAGAAAGAAAGAAAGAAAGATGGAGAGAGAGAGAGAGAGAGAGAGAAGCATAAAAGAGGGGAGAGCCAGCATAAGGTTACGGGTCAGCCATGGAGAAGCATTAATAATCGTTTACAATCTTTAAGGTAGGGTGTGGCGAGTACGTTAACCCCTTCTTCTCTGCTTCTTTTTCCATCTTCTCTCTCCTCCCCTCTTCTCTCTCTCTCTCTCTCTCTCTCTCTCTCTCTCTCCTCTTGTATTCGTCGAAGGTACATCGTACCGTCTCGAAATAAGAGCAAAAAGTATATTCTTGCTTCGGACTTTAAAGGAGTTGGTCGCGTATATCACGAAAAAATAACTTCACCATAGTCATCGAAATTGTTCACGGTCGAACGTAACTGTTCGAATTTGATTGGTATCGATGGGTACCGGCTATTATGATAATAGTAAATTTTCAAATAATTCATGCATAATATAATGCATCTCTGATTTTACAGATAAATCCGTTTATGCTCAATGCTCATTCAATCGAAAGAGTCGAGTGCAAAGGGTTAATAATCAAAATTTAATAATGATAGAGAGGATAATTCAAAGAGTTGAAGAGAGTCTGCTGGTTCAACCGATCGAAGTCTACTAAACTCTCTCTCTCTCTCTCTCTCTCTCTATCTCTCTCGCCTCATCGATTTCCTTACTCCTGTTTATCTCGATAGTTTACGCGCGTAATCGCTGTACTACTACTAGTAATAGGAAGATCTCGGGCTATCGTTTGACGCGCAAAATCAATTTACGAGACGGTCGGCTCGTTTACTCATAGCGTATCCATGTTTCGGAAGTGCGATATATTGATTAAAAATAAGAAATTAACGCTAGATAAAACGAGAGGGAGAGAGAGAGAGAGAGAGAGAGAGAGAGAGAGAGAAAGGAAACCAGATAAACCGGTATTACTAAGATCAACCAAACGAATTTCTCGTACATGTGGTGGTGACTTGACCCTTCCTCGAATAAACTTCCCTTTGGTAGGAAATATTCGAGTACTTAGGTAATCCACAAATTCGATTCGATTCCATTTTATCCAATATCTAAGCGTATATAATTCGCATAGCCAAGAAGTTGGGGCTTGAAATAAAAAAGAAAACAAAACAAACAAAATAACAATAATAACAATAATAGAACAAAAAATGCACATTAGCGGATACATTATTATCGAACGTACATTATTTTTACATCATTGCATCGTATTAAAGATACGACAAAGATACGAGATAAAAGATCTTCTTTCTCTTTCTTCCTTTCTTTTTTTTTTATTTTTATTTTTATTTTTTTTCCTTGTGTGTTTTTTTTTTTTTTTTTTTTTTTTTTTTCCTTCCCGTTGAACGTCTCAACGAGTTTGAAACGGCGAATTTCGGGGGATTAAAAGATGAGGGTCTTAAAAATTCCAAATCCAGTCTTCCACGGGGATTAATACGGATGATCGAAGGACATCTATCACTGTCTCGAGATACCCAAGATCTTCCTCCTTTTTAACACTTAAAACAAAGCGAGAAACAGGTTCGAAAAGGTGCGCCAGGTAAAACAATCTACCAGAAGATATCTCTTTCATTCATTCAAGAAGGCTGTTAAGAGGTCAAAGAGCGTCCTTCGTCCGACGATACGCGTGCTGAATCAAAGAATTCGACGCGGTAAACGATAAGATACTTTCTCTCTTTCTCTCTCTCTCTCTCTCTCTACCTCTTTTTTTTTTTTTACGCTTCACTATCTTCGTCCTCGGGTTATTAACAACGGTGATAAATTGTAATGCAGAGGCACGCGGGTGCGGCCTTCTCTCGTGGCTAGCGCGACGAATCGGCGATTTGGAGGAAAAAAAGTCCCTTCGGGGAACCCGTTCTTCTTCTTTCTCTTTCTCTCTCTCTCTCTCCCTCTCTCTTACTTTCACTCTCTCTTTCTCTCTTACTCCCATCTTTTTTCTTTCTTTCGCGTGTGCTACCTTCTCCGTGAAAATCGGTCGTCGGCCCTTCGCCCTGTGTCCTCTTCATCGCTCTCTTGCACAGTCATCGTCTTACCTCTCTTTTCTCTCTCTCTCTCTCTCTCTCTCCCCCCTTTTCTCCTCTTTCTTTTTCTCTCTACCTACCTTCCTTCTTGAGCAGCCATCGACACCACCTGCGGCGACGAAATCAACGTGTTTACCGTACGGCCGAATTTAATGGAGAATCCTCTCCTCGATATCATCCTCTCGTCATTTTCTTCCTTAATCTATCGTATTTCATCCTAATTAGTTTATAATCCCATTTCTTCGATCTAATATCATTGAGATAACTGAATCGTTAATTATCTTTCATTTAAATTCGTTTAAAAAAGTATTGAACGATATATCCTATATGAAATTCGCACGTTCGTTAATGCAAATTTAATTGAAATATTTATTCCGTACTCATTCGGGCATATACAAAGGCAAGTATCGTTATCTAATGATTGTGTACATTCGTGTTATCGTTTATCGCGGCCCAGTTAAGACCTCTCTGATATCTCCTGTCGTACGTTAAATCGTTTTAGTCGACTATAAGATATGTATTGCATAAAAGCCACGCGCCGCTAATTGCTACTGGTGGTGCAGCTCGTTTCGCGACACAGGTGTAACGATCCAAAGGAATATCAGGTGATATTATTTCACACGCATTGTCTCTTAGATGTCGTTCTTCTTTCTTACTTTGTATTTGCGGTTTCTTTTTTATCTTATCTCGTTTCTCTCTCTCTCTCTCTCTCTCTTTCTCTCTCTTTCTCTTTCTTTTTCTTCTTTCCCCCATTTTATTTCATTTGGAATTTCTTCCTAACCCACAGCTGGGGGATAAGAAGCGTCTGGCTAAAATCCGATTAAATAGATTCTTACTGACTTGAAATTCGATCCAATAATAGAGTTAACAAAGTTCGGATAGAAATAACTTCCCGCTCGTTTAAGGAATAATTCATCGAAGGAAGAGGCAAATTTAATTTATGAAGAATTCGTACGTATTCCAATAGTCGTCGTCGTCGTCGCCGCCGTTATAAGGTACCTACCACGTCGGGTAGCATTCGGAAAAATCGATAAGGCAATGCGGGTAAAAGAGCGTACTAATTTCTTTTTAACGTTCTTGCAGATATCTGCAATTTTGCATTGTATCCCGCAAAGATAACGCATCGTATCTCGCGTAGTAACGATCGGTAAAATCGTGGATTTGACAATGCTCGTTAAAAATTAATTTTTCTTCACTTAGTAATGTGGTTAATGTTTCAACGAATTTGGTTCTCTCTCTCTCTCTCTGACGCGGGAAATAATTCGTGCAGGTGTCACTTCAAGTCGATTTCCTTTGGAGTCGTATCAAACAGAAGTACATAAGTACGTGTGTACGTATATATATATATATATATATATATACGTATACACACACTATACATACACGATACTCTTTCTCTTCCCTGGTCTCTCTACGCGAATCTTTTATTAGCATTAATGTAATTCGATAATAAGTTATATTTAATAACGCCAAAGACTACGTACGTTCTTCAAAATTTACATTGGAACTTTGCTACGTCGTGGCGTAACGTTTACGGTTCTGAAAGACATTTAGCCGAAGTCGCGCGCTGTTGGATACTAAGTATCGCTCGATTATATCTCGCCCGTAAAACGTCGTAGGGACATTAATTTATTTTATATTCGCACTGGGGTCGCGTATGCACGTCGAATATCATTTCTTTCTTCCTTTCCTTCTTCTTCTACTTCTCCTTCTACTTCTCCATCTACCTCTCCTTACTCTTTCCTTCCTTTCTCCTTATTCTTCGTATCTTTCTCTCTTTCTTCTTCCTGCAACGAGCCGACGTTTATAGTTCTCTACGTGCCAACCGCGAGAAATCGTTATTCGCAATAAATTTTTGTCACACTAACGGAGAGGATCCGGTTGACAAGCACAAAGATCGATTCGACTTGTTAATACGATTCGTTTTACGGCTTTCTCAAGATTTCCTTTTTCAAAAGACATTCATATCCGCCTTTAAATTCCAATTTCCATTTGATCGCCGTGATCCAACCAACGGAGTTTATTGAGGGGAAGAAAAAAAAAAAAGAAAACAGAACAAGAAAAAGAAAAAAATTATACGTATCTCTGATAATTGGCATCTTTTCGATGCGAGGTCAACAAGCATTGTATCATCTTCATCAAGAAGAAGAAAGTTCGTTCGTTCGTTCGTTCGTTCGTTCGTTCGTTCGAGCAAACGGAAGCTATGCAAAGGCTTCGATATTTTTAGAACTACTTTCGCGAGATGAGATTTGCTCTCGTTATTTCTTTTTCTTTCTTTTTTCTTTCTTTCTTCCCTTTTCAGTTTTCTCGCGGAAGTCGAAGATACAGGAAGGAGCCAAAAGTCTCGTCAATTCGTGTACTTTAAGGCCAGACTCCGTTTAAACGTGTCTTTGATCCAGGCGATGTATTTCGAGAGGACGGGTGACAGGCTACGGCCTGTATGCGTTTTATTTAAAGACCTGACACGCCTTAGTTATTGCGCAACGGCTGCGAATCTGCACGTAGCTAACGTTTTAACGTCTAAAGCAAAAGCTTTGTTTTCTCTTACTTGCATGCCTCCCCTATAACACGAAAACTAATCTTCGTCCGAAACGAGAGAGGATTGCCGCCATGATTTTCTTGCAATATAAAGAGTATGATCGATTAACGATCGTTCGCATAACAGAGGCGTGTCACGGGTATGGACAACTGCTATACGGTCGTTAATAATCGAAGGAAATGCTTTTTTCTTAACGCACGGTATCAATACACTCGTGCCTCGACCACGGTAATGGACTACAAAATTGTCAGCGTATCGGTAACAGCACTCCTGCAATGAGTAATAAGATTTTATCTTCGATAATATATAGCTCGATCTCGCTGTGTTCTCGTTACTGAATACATGAGCTGTCTCTGTCTTCTTTATCTCTCTTGTACGCTCTTTCTTTCTTTCTTCCTTCCTTCCTTCCTTCCTTTCTTTCTTCCTTTCTTTCTCTTTTATTTTTCTTTTTTTACAGAAAGACATTGCAAAAAAAGAGAAAAATAAAAAAGGAACGAGAAAAAAATAACAACAACAACAACAATGATAATAATAATAAATAAAAGAAAATTCTCTTTTCTTATTGATTATCATTGCGATATAATAACGGTTCCCTTCCTGTCCAACTCGATGCCTTTAATAATTTAACTATCGGAAGTTAATAAATCTAATCACACGTGCATTATTTATGTATATATATATATATATATCTGTGTAATAATGAGCGTTTAAAAATTAGATCGGTAATAATCTTTTGTTAAAATTTTTCTCTGATCGTATTAACGGACTCATTATCTTAACGGCTTCGTTTTCAATTACTTTTTGACGACTAGAGATGAATTGGAAGGCGTGTATATGGAGAAGGGTGATGGTGGTGTTAAGAGAAAAAAAAAATGATCTCGAATAAAACCGTGAAATCATGCACATCCTCGTATAATAAAATATAAACAAGTATAAAATGGGGGCTCGAGAGAATAGTTTCAGTTTCAATTTCATGCGGGAGTTCTACCGTCTATAATTCACCGACGTAACGACGGAATTGCAAAGTACTTTCTAAGAAACGTGTTATCGACGTATACATATACATAAGACATACGTAACGCCACGAGGTACGTCCTGTTGCGAGGAAGAAACGATATTTCAAAGGTTGACAAAGTAGCTGTGTTCTCTTTACGAATAGAAACGCAATAAATGTACAACGATGGAAATGTATTTCTTTTTTTTTCCCCCTCTTTCTTCCTATCTTTCTATCGTTTCTTTTTCTTCAAACGAAAACATTTTCTTTTTCCACGAAGGAACATTGTTGAAAGCGACAAAGAAGGCATTTCGTTTCTCCCGGGGAAGCTGAACGATCGTTTTATAATTCTTTTTCAAACGCCCACACCGCCTCCCGAACAAAACGCGGCCCTTTTAATTTACGAATCGTTAACGTCACGCAGAACGACGTAAAAGTCGTGCCTGGCCCAGGAAGGTTTTAAACTTGCTACGTAAATTCGGTCGGCGTTAAGGAGGTGCGAATTTGTTTAAATCGACTCGGCTCCGTTCAGCGAGATTCACCTCCACGATTCTTTTCTTCCCTTTTCTTTCCCCCCCTCCCTACTCCCCGTCCCCTCTTTTTTCTTTCCTTGTCACCTCGAGATAATGCGATGTTCTCCTGAAACATCTCCCTTTTTCGTCTTTGTCCTTTCACCGACCTCTTCCATCGATTTTTCAAGATCCCCCCGACCTTTCGCTTCGTACGAAAAGAAATTAAACTCGAGTCGGTTTAAAGAAAAAAAAAAAAAAGAACTATCATCAAAAATTTCCTTTCATTCTCATCAACCTTATGCGCCTGAATTTCGCGCCAGGTTTGAGAGACTCGTTTTTTATGAAACCCCACTCGAGTCGGCGAGGCTGAGTCACTCTCAGATGCTCCTACCTAGTTTTCTCGCTTCGTAAGTGCCGACATTACCAAGGTGGATATCGCTAATAAATAACAAGATGCAACATATTCACACAGCTCACTTCCTCGTAAAGCCAAACGAGCGTTAAAACATGTACCTTCGTTTCATTGTAATGAACGTGGTCCAACGAATCGCCGGATTATCCTCATCATTGCCACACTGTTTGCCATCTTCTCCTGTTTCTTCTCTCTTAGTATCTATTCATTTGTTATTCATTGTACATTCTAATAAACGGCAGAGAGAGAGAGAGAGAGAGGGAGAGGGGGGGGGTGGGAGAGAGAGAAAGGGAGATCAAAGTTGAATCGCAAGTTGAACGTTCTTGGATTATCTCATAAGAATTATACCCGAAGGGAATTTCGAAATAATCGAAGTAATAATCGATTGATCGATTCGATAATGATCCTAAATTTAAAAGAAACCGATCGACCGTCTCGAATTACTCGCCATACGTTCGAAGGATTCCAATTAAGTAAAGTTAAAAAAAGAAAAAAAAAGAAGAATCGAAGGGAATCGTTGAAAGATAAAATCGAGGACAGATCGGATTCATTTATCGATCGAGAAAAGAGAGAAAAAAAAGAAAAAAAAGAAAAAAAAAAATATTTCGTTACGGTTTTCGACACTTTCGAGTTTATTCAGCTTTCACTCGATTCCTCGAAAAAAATTTCTTTCCTCGATCGTCCTCTGAAAATCACAAAGTATTCCCATAGATTTCACTCGCTTCGTAAAGAAAACGAAGAAAAAGAAAACAAAGGAATGAAATAAAAATAAGAAAGAAATGAAAAGAAAGAGAAAGAGGAAATAAGGAATCTTCGCGTTTGAACTCTTTCTTCATTCAATTTTCATAATATATTCATTGAAATAAATAGATAAAAGCGATAGAAATATAGATGTTATTATCACTATGACTACTCTTCCCCTTCGTAGGCAACATTGTTATGATCTTTTCTCTTCAAGGACGACCAATTAGCTTCAAGGATTTATCTGTAAACTCCTCCCGCTCGACGTATGAACCTTACGTATGTACATACGTACATTCGTCTTGTTGAAACTTCAAGGTTATTCAAATGTAATCAATTTAATACTTCGTAGTTAATCTTACATAGTACGTTTTAGACCTTTATCACGTTCAAACCGTGTATCAGAGAGTTCTCTCACGTTATTCTTTCGTGATTTTAGCAAGGCATTTACGTTTTACGCATAACAAATCGAAACGGAAGGCATCTTGATATCTACCACCTGATATTCTTTCATGTGTTCCCTCGTGATTAAACGTGTTGCCACCTTAATAGAATCATTTTTCTTGGTAAGGTTAGTGTTTATATTACCGTCGAATATCTGCGATAAACAAGGCGCTCACGGGACCACTGGCTCGTAAAACCATAGCCAAACCCTTCCTCTCCTCTCACTTTCTCTTCTCTTTACTTCTCTTCCCTTTTCTTCTCTTATTTCTCTCTTTCCTTTGCTACACCTATTTCCTACTTCAAGTTAAAACCTGTTCACGCCTGGTACCAAGCTTAACACCCTTCCATAGATACTTCGTTCCTTCGATACTTGCGTGTGCAAGTCGATTCTTCGAGCTTATCGACTATACCGCTCGTAAACGGTACGCTTTCGATACCATTTGGATGTCCAAAGAGAGGAGAAAGAGAAGGAAAATAAACGAATAGAAGGGCGTTCCTCTAACGCACATTCGTTATATATATATATTTATATATATATGGTAAGCTTATAAAGTTTTCGTGAATAATTGTACTTTTATTATTGTCACAGAGATTTGAATTTTTTCCCTTTCTTTTCTTTTCCTTTTCTTCTTCTTTCGAAGATTTCGTTAATCCAAGCACGTCTCGAAACAAAACGATCAGCGAATTAATCTATTAATTATCCTCGAAGATATAACAGATTAATAGATATTTTTTTGAATTTCATATGAAATCAGGCACATGGCAAAGTGAAATGATCAAAGAAATTTGATTAAATAATTATCTCTTTCGTATATTGATCGTTGCTATTATTAATATTACGATGAATTTTTCTTCAGATTTTGTTTTCTTCAGAGCAGCCGTCGAAATGAAAGAAACCAACACGTTAGATTAACGCGTTAGTTGATAAGCTATACACATTTTCTACAAACACGATCTATCCCTTTTCACGTTATTGCCGATAGATGCGTTGTCAGTTTGAGATCCGGAAATACCATTTTCGCGTGTACGTTTATTCGAGGATTGCTTTGAGAATTTGACTCGTCTTGTTCCTTTCATCGGCAACAAATCAACGATATTTCTCACATCAAGAACTAATCTGTCAATACCCTTCCAACATGGGCTTGTGCGTGCGTATGTACGTTTAAAAATGGATTAGAAAAATATTCGAACGAACGAATGAAATTCGTCTTGCTCGTAAGTTGTTGAAAAAGGAAATATAATTTCTTTTCGTAATTCTCAATGGTCTCCCAGAAGTCGAGAATAAAACGATCGAACGTTTAGTTGTAAGATCGTCGTAATCGTCGTCGTCGTCGTCGTCGTCGCCGCCGTCGTTAGGCCTCGATAGGGACTTTCTCGTTGTCTGTCAACCGCGTGTCACGAGAATATCTCGGGCGTGTTTCTACGGGGATAAAATGTGTACTCCTTTTTCTGACATTCGTGCTTTTGCTAGAGAACGCAGCGAGGCTTTAAACGGCACGTAGCTTCACCGATATGGTTCTCTTGACCGATCGGATATTTATCTGCTGTCCTGTCGTCGAGAAGTTGTGTATACCTACACACACACACATACACACACACACACACACACACACACACACTCACGCATATCTTAACAAACTTGAGTTCCTTTACAAGTGGAAAAAGGAAATAACGTAAAAAGGGACGAGTGATAAGTATTGAAAAGCGTTTCGCAAGATCGAGAAAATTTCGTATCTTAATTTACACAAATGACACCGATCTTTGAGGATGCAGTAGAAGAGAGAAGGAGGATCGAGGAAAGAGAAGGAGAAAGGAACAACGACAACAATAACAACAACAACGAGCAAGCGAACGAGCGGTCGATCGACCGTAAGAAAACGATTTTATCGAGTCTGTCATCGTACGTCATTGCCCACTGCGAAACAACGTTCAGAGAAAAGCACATCGTGTAAATTCAAGCGCCGATTCTCACCGAGCTCTCTCGTCCACCGTATATATCTCGGTGGACAGCGTTGAACGTTGACATTATCTCGTTTATGTACTTGACGATTATTGCACGCCGTTTCGAATGCCACGTATTAAATCTACCGCTGCGATAGTGCAGCCGTAAGAATTACGAACGAGCGGGTATGCGTTCCAAGCGTAATAATTAACACGAACGGGCGGGGGCTGCAAGGAAAAAAAAAGACAGATAGATAGAGGGGCGGAGAGAGAGAGAGAGAGAGAGAGAGAGAGAGAGAGAGAGAGAGAGCTTGGAAAAAGAAAAGCCAAAGTTGTTCTTTACCTCAAGGTCGAATAATCGCATCGTAGATCTCCGTTTCGATTTTTATTATCGAACTTTTTAAAGTTCGAACGTTCTATGTTAAAGAAAAATAAAGAAACAAAGAGAGAGAGAGAGAGAGAGAGAGACAGAGGGAGAAAGAGAGCTTTCCTCGAGAACCAGCTGTCGCGTTGTTGTTCTCCCGACAAGACACGATCGTTATCGCGGAAAAGGCAATGAAAGATCGAGCGTAAAGAATGCAACACAACGTGCACTGCCGGTCTACTACCGTTATATTATAAAATCCGTTATTTTGCGGAATAACTACTTAGGATTTACAATAACGGCTCTCCACGCTCGATGTGTGAAATAAAGAGGAAGAGACTCGCGTTAAGGCCTATTCTAAGATCGGACGTCGACTAACGGTTGAGGATGAAGCTTGCCTAAGTCTTGGATGAGTCAAAGTTATCTATCTCCTATATGTGTCTTTTCATATGTTCATGAACGACCAAGACGACGAATACGACGATGAAAAAGACGACAACGACGAAGACGATGTTAGGACATTCATATGTTCGTATTCTACAAGTGTCGAAGCAAAAGTCGATAGTTGCATGATTCATCGTAATCGCCGATATTAAAAGTGATTACCGGTTAGTTCTTCAAAGGATCGTGGCCTCTTCGGTGTCTAATAAGCTAGCTCGTGCATGCATATATACATACATCGGTAAAAGGTAAAAGGGAGAAAGGTTCATGGGGGTCTTGAGATGCATCGCTTGCTCTTTGTGCGAGGAGGGAGGACAAAAAGGAAGAAAACAGGGAAAAAAAAGAGAAAGGAAAAAAAAGGAAGGTACATAGGGATACGTAAAACCGGTTATACCACCAAAACCGGAAAGATTTCTTCCGTACACTGTCGCCCAAAACGGACAAATGGGACGAGGTAGTTCAGCCACTGTTACACGAATAAAAGAAAAAACTCGCGAAAATCGCAGGCTCTGTTGAATAAACGATGCACCGCCATCGACTATGCCGTCGAGGAATCTTACCCCCTTCTTTATTTCTCTTCTTTCCTTCCTTCCTTCCTTCCTTCCTTCCTTCCTTCCTTCCTTTCTTTCTTTCTTCAATGTGACGCGCGTGTTTGTTTCTCTTTTATTTCTGCTTTTTTCTTTCCTTTTTTTTCTCTTTTCTTTTCTTTTTTTTTATTTCTTCCATCAACTACTTAAGTAAGTACGTACGTGCCTTGATTTTCTTCGGAAGATCAAGTCGATTTGACTAAAGGGAATCGATCGATCGTCTTCTATTTTTTCACTTTTCGAGACTTACGACATATGAAAGATTCTCCATCGATCGTTGGGATCGTGGATCGATTATTTAATATTTTTTTCTTTTCTTTTACATATATATATATATATATATATATATATATATATATATATATATGAGAAAGTTGCTTTCGGGAAAAAAAGGCAAGAAAAAAATGAAAAAAAAAATAAATAAAAGAAAGAAAAGAAACCACCCAAGCGCGATCGTTAATCGAACGGTCATTTTTGTTAATGAATCTCTACTCTCGAATAAGACGGTAAATGAGTTATCGTTCGATCATGCAATCAGTTATTAAACCCCGAAATGATCGGCTCGATCGGATGAAGAAAGATTTCTTACGAAGTAGCGACGAAAGGAAGGTGGACAAGTTTAATATATCGGACAAATCATTTTATCGATGATTTATCGATATTTTCGGCTTAGTTAATTGAACAACCGATATCGAGTTTCGTTCGGTTATCTTAGTAAGGTCTAAGTGAACTTTATAAAACAGTTCGATAGTTCGAAACGGAAAGAAAGAAAAAGAAGAGAGAGAGAGAGAAAATCATCATTTCGAAAGCGTAAGACCAATTTCAATTAACTCTCGGAAGACATTAAAAAATATTGTTAAGAAATCAAACGAAGGAGTGCAATGTCGAGCACATCCGACACAAGTGATAGATGTTCAAGAAAATACACATGCTTTGCCTCTGTGTTGATTTTCCTTCTTTCTCTTTCTCTCTCAGAAGTTCTCGTATAAGCGGCGAACAGGTGCAGCGATCTTCTTGCAGTGGTAAAATCACGTTAATGACACGCCACTGTGGTGTGGGAGAGTCACGTATTAAATTATGAATTAGAAGGAAAATTTACAAGTCGATGCGATAAGGATCGCTTGGTTCGCGGTACGTAATATACCAAGTGTTTTATCATTGATTTATATGCCGGCAGTCATGCGTTACACCGTTTCTCGTGGATATCAATTAATTCATCGAGGAAAGGAGATATTTGTGAAATTAATCGACTTTAAGATCGATATTAATAACATGTAATCGATAACATATCGCATAACTTAAAGTTCGAAGAAGAAATATTCTTTCTCGTCTTTTTCGCAAGTCATTTCTCTCTCTCTCTCTCTCTCTCTCTCTCTCTCTCTCTCTTTTTCTTTCTCTTTCTCGAGAAGAAAAAGAAGAAGAAGATAGAGGAGGAGGAGGAGAAGAGAAAAAAGAGATGAGGAGAGAGAGAGAGAGAGAGAGAGAGAGAGAGAGAGAGAGAAAGAGATTTTGCAAGATGATCACGGGAAGAGCGAGTAGCAGCACATTCCATGTGCATCTTATTTCTCTCAACGCATATATAAGACGCATCTGTATGCGTTTCTTAACGAAGAGATCTTTCTCGGTCGCGAGACCGAAGTCATATCTCAAAGGTAGGAAAACGCTTTATTAAATTCTCGTACGTAAAACGTGACATATGAGATTCAGCAGTGTCTTGAAAATCATGTATTGGTAATAATTAAAGTTAAATATTTCGTCATTCGAGACTGTAATTATTTAGACATATCGATATCGCGTAATGTAAAGAATTCCTAATACGTTTTCAAAAGGTATATATCTCGTCATTATTACGTGTATAGAGAGCTGTTCCTCCGTTCTTTCGTACATTCGTTCGTACCTTCGTTCGTTCGTTCGTTCGTTCGTTCGTTCGTTCGTTCGTTCGTTCTCTTACTTTTACCACTCGCCATCATCGAGATATATCACGAGAAGTCACGACACCGTAACGAATCGTCGCAGTACTGCGTTCAAGTTGCCTCAAGGGGGAAGAGCTTGAAGTCAAGGAAAAGAGGTTCGGGGAGAGGCGTGGAGGAGGTTCTTGTCGGATAATTGATAATCCAATTCTTTAGAGGCATTTCGATCCCGTTCGGAGAGATTCGCCGTCGTCCTCGTTGTTGCCGTCGTTACCGAGTTTCACGAGGTAGAGGTACAACGAGGAGGAGTAAGAGGAGGAGGAGAAGAGAGACCCAAAGAGGACCGGTCCTTGGAACGTGATCGTCTCAGCATGAGGTCCTCTTCGAGTTTTATACTTCCTTCTCCCCCTTGTCCTCTTATTTTCTCGACTTGGTTTATATTATTGAATTTCTAGTCTCCTTTTTATACTCTACGCGTTACATTTGATTCTAACGCGTTAATTGATCATAAGTATCATTAAATGATCATCGATCATTTTCTTTTTGTCTTTTTTTCTTTTTCTTTTTTCTTTTTCCTTCTTCTTTTTTTCTTTTTTCTTTTTTCTTTTTTTTTTTTTTTTTTTTGTAAAAATATGTACATACTATTAACATTTTACTTTATACGCCTCGTCTAATTGATCATAAACGTCTTTGATCATCGATCATTTCTCTTTATTACCTATACCTACAGAACTCTTCGATTTCTCAAAAAAAAAAAAGAAAAAAAAGAAAAAAGAAAAAAAAAGAAATAAAAGAAAAACTTTCATCGAGAAGGCCCTACCAATTTTTGTACTCCTTCTTTTTTCTTTTTTTTTTTTTCTTTTTTTATCTACACGTTAATTAACGTCGTAGTAACGGCAACGAAAGTGGAATTTTACTTTTCACCGTTCACCTCAAACGAAAATCTAGTTCAATGGGCGTCACTAGCTACGAACCCGATGATATCCTACCTACCGTCGCGATATATCGTATAGATTCTCGCACTCCGACCACACTAAGCCTGTTTACTATGCACCAAGCACGATATTGGAGAATGTAGTCGATTAGCCGAGCGCTAATTACTCCCGGCATAACTTCGTCTAATGAGCGAATTACAAGGATAACTTCTGACCGGAAGTGAAATATATATGAACCATACATAGGTATATATATATATATATATATACATTTAGAATACATAGAGATCAAATGAAAATACAAAGTAAGTGAGCACGTAAGTATCCATGTTTTACTTTCTCCTTTTTTTCTTTTTCTTTTCTCTTTTCGCCTTTTCACGATCCATCTTTCGTAAGAAAAATTTCATAATGCTCGATATTGGTGTTAGAAAAAAAAGAAATAATAAAACTAAAAAAAAAAAAAAAAAATAATAAGAAACACGTGTCTACATGTTTTTACGTGTACGCAATACAATAATAAACAAGAAAATGTCGACGGTATGTTTGTTTGGGCATCGACATGAACGATAAGGACGAAACGTTTCTTTCGTTCTTTAGATTGTTTGGCTAAGAGGCTCGTTGACACTAGACTGAGTCGTAGTATGCGGACATCTTCGCGCTGCAGGTGTTCTCTCGTAAGTTTATGAAGTCACAAGTCGGTGCACCAGCAAAGCAGTAAGCAAGCATGACAAATGGTTAGCGTATATATTGGTTGAGTAGGCTCGTTCTAACGCTCGACTGACTTATGTGCCTTGGAAATGTCTGTCTTGCCAATTCATTGTCGGACCTGTTAACCGCACGAAGAGAATCATTTTCATTAGTTAATAATATACATACCTATATAAAGCTATCATTAATATATAAATATTTCGAAATATTTAAGTTTAATTTATATTCAATGTTAGATAAGTAAACGTTTCATTTTATATTATCTATATCTATGCATATAGATATATGAAAAGAAAGTATCGAATATGTTCAATATAAAAATGTACATATATCTCTTTCCTTTTCGTTTCTTTAATAAAACAATAAATAATAATATCTGTAATAAAAATATACCTATATATATAGCTATATTTTTTTTAGATTATATAGACATATACATATACATATACATATATATATATATATATATATATATATATATATATATATATATATATGGGAAAAAACGTTATAGCGCGAAGAGAGATAGAAGAGGAATAATTTAAAAAATATATTATTAATTTAGTTCACATTTCGAGCGAGTTAAATTCGTTTAAATAAAATCGATCGAAAGTCAAAAAAAAAAAAAGAAAATATTTTATCGACAGGCCAATAATAACAGTCAGGATGACTTTGTTGAAATATTTAACGAGTCACAGATCATATTGATTTAGGAATAACCTCGATACAGTTAATTTTCATTTTATCTATCTCTTATTTTCAATGACGACTAGTAACATCATACGTACTATCGTTTGAACGACGGAGCACTTGCATCCTTCCGCGTAACAAGAGACTCGAAAAACACTCGACAGAACACGCAATAGGATCGATCGAGAGTCGTCCATTGACCTCGAGAACGTAACTTACTATGTTTTATTTTGTATTTTAACTATTCGATTCAAAATCGTTCACGGATAGCATGTAAAGAAAAAAAAGAAAGAAAGAAAGAAAGAGAAAGAAAAAATAAAAAAAAGAAGAAAAAATGAAAATACGGTTTAACGGTTACTTAAGAAAATAACAGTAAAATCGAAGTAATTAATGTTTCGTGCTAATTACGCTTGCCGTTATTTGTCACGGCTTAAGTGTCAAAGGCGCTCGTTACATTAACGAAGGTTTTAAAGCGAAGATACATTTTCAATGTTGATTATTTCGCGAATTTTTTTTTTTGTTCTTTTTGTCCCTTCTCTTTTTTTTTTAATGTCTTTTATCGCCTTTTACCCTTTCGATCGAATGAAGAGGAGAAAAACCGAGGGTAATTCCGTATGAATATGCATCAAAGCGTACGCATATTTTTAACGACAAGCGAATACACATCGTTCGTCACACGCGGGCTCGTTCATCGACGGCATTAAACGTAACGTTCCCCCTTTTTTTAAAAAAACGTTTCGTATCAGCCATTTAGCGTGTGTGTATATATATATATATATATATATATATATCTAGTTCTAGTGATTTATCTAGCAATTATTTTGGTCTAAAATAAAATTAGAAAAAAGAAACAAATGATTCATCAAAGTTATCTATGTTAAACAAAAGATTTACTATGTATTTAAGTTTGTATTTATAATAGTTATTACATTTGTTAAATTGTCGTATACATATACAAAGGCGGTAAAAATTATTTCATAAATTATTTAAATAAATGTAACCCTAACGCAGCGCGTTTGTTAAATCGAACACCAAGATGATCGTATTAAATTTTGATTCATGACATTCTTGAATTAATCGATCGATTAATTTCGATGATCGTCGTGCGGGTCTTCGTAAATATACTTTTACGAGACTTTGAAAAGTTACTTATTATTCCCTTTATTTTTTATTGTTCTGATAAATACTCAAGAGGCGAATAAATTTCAATTGAAAAAAGGGGACAAGTAAAATCGAGGTCGATTAATTAACATTGTCAAAGTTAATTAAGATAATAAGGCAACGATTTTATTTGTATGTATAAAGTATATTTAATTTAATCGTCAGTTTTTATTACGACCTCGGTAATTATATGCGACTTAGTCATTGAATTACGTTGAATATTACGAATGTTATCGCTCCTCGGTTATATCTTCGAAGAAAAATTTGTAGCGCCGAGTAGAGTTCACTTTCTAACGGAGGAATTAGGTATCAAAGAGATAATGCACGTTCTCCGATCGTAAATCGAACAGTCAACCCAACGGAGATAGTTAAACGCTGACGAAATGGCAGACAGCTGACATAGAAGAGGAGTCCTTGCTAGTTTTTATTGGTGTTGTGTGTCGTGCGGTGGCATGCGCCGGGACATACACGTGACTTTTTTATTATTCCATAATATCATTAACTCTTCTTCTTATACGTGTACCTCTTATTAAGGAAGTTGTTCAAGTCCAAGGACTAGAAGAATCTCTCGATAGCAAGGAAAATGAGATCTTCATTAATTTATTATTATTTTCTGTAATAAAATTTTAAGTTCGATAATAAGAATGATAATAATAATAATAATAATAATAATAGGAGATATAGGTATATATGGGATGTATAGACATTAGGGTAGAAAGTTTCTTCTTTTTCAACGGTTTCGTGAGCGAGAATAAATTACGACGCCTACAGTTTCCTGGGATGAGAGAGAGCGTTCGAGCGTCATGGTAGAGAGAACATACTTGGATAAAATCGTCGCAAATATTGATTTAGTCTAGAATGGAAGAATAGTTTCATGATGATGACCATCACGAAAGTTATTGACAAAAGAAGAAAAAAAGATAAAAAAGAGAAAGAATTATTCTTACCTTCATTTCAAACGTGTCAAATGTTATATTACGTATAATTGCATGATCAATAATTTCACTGTTTATTCGTATTCTTAAGTTTATAAATAAATTACAATACGAAATTACGGGATTAATATAAGCGACGTGTTTGTTGTGAATGATTTTGTCGGGACAGAAAGAACTATCTATCGCAATTGGTGGACGATAGAGAGAAATTGTGGGCAGTGTAGGGAGTGTGCACGGTCTGTCGGAGCGAGATATAGGTGGGCGTTCTGCCGGATATGGTTCGCCGGAAGCAGGGGGACCCTTGCCACCGACACGCTCCAAGCTTCTCGACAGCGTCGGAACGTCATTCACGATGATATTTGCCGTTAAATCGAGCCAGTCTCTCTCTCTCTCTCTCTCTCTTCTCACATACCTCTCTCTTTCTCTCTCTCTCTCTCTCTCTCTCTCTCTCTCTATCTCTTGATTGTGTAGCACCGATTTCTAGATCAAGGCAAGCTCGACTCGCGTTCCGACATTTCTTTATTTTCATTCCTGTTTCGCGTTTACGAGAGAATCAGGGATTTCCAACGAATACCACTCGGTTACATCGAGTTGGAATTAATGGACTGCCTCTTCGAATCGATTACTAGGTCGACCAGATATCGCTATTACTCGTGATTCTAACATGATATCTCCATGAGATAGATCAGTGTATTCGGATAATATCGATAAAAGCGAACTCGCTTTCATTTAACCCTCTCACCGGACTAATAATGCCTCGCAGAATAATATCGAACCGGTCGATTTTGTAGTTCGGTAAACGTTCGCTTTGAGATCAGACAGAGTAGAATACGATGCCGCCTGTGCGGTGATCCGGTCTACCGCTAATCTAATCTTACCTTGGTGTAATATTAATTCAAGGTATTTGATTCTAATCTCTCGTGGAATTAATGCTCTCAGTCTGCTAACTTGTCTGGCATTAGTTTAATAGTAATCGTAGTGGAGTTAACTCAGTCTGGAACTAGTCTGACTGTGATCTAGTTCAACGACTGTGGTCCAGTTCTCATATCGAGCGAGTTAAACTCGTCTTTAGAAAAATCAATCGAAAGTTTTTAAATAGATCCATCGAATGAGAATAGGATGGGGATCGACTTTTCTGTCTTTTCTCTCGCTCGCTCGCTCGCTCTCTCTCTCTCTCTCTCTCTCTCTCTTTCATCAGAAAGATAAGAACGTTTAGCAATTCTCGAAGAATTCAAAGCAAGAGGGCAAAGAAGATTTATCTAACGTCGATTCGCTGTTCAGCGACATCTCGTTTCTCAATGTCCTGGACTTTGCCTTCTCTTCTTTACTCTCTTTCTTTCTCTCTCTCTCTCTCTCTCTCTCTCTCTCTCTCTCTCGCTCTTTCATTCTGTCTTTCTTTCTTTCTTTCTTTCTTTCTTTCTCTTGTACTCGAGCAAGCGTACGACGTACTCTCAAATCGGATATATCTACGGTGGCTATCGATCGCTTTTCCTGCCAGCTTCCTGGCAGTGATTTATCACGGCTCGAGTAGTCCCAGCCCGTTTCGAATCTCGCTGCTGTTACGTTGAATATTCCGCTCGGTGCAAACAGCTCGGACTGGCACGCGCGAGCTCTCGAAACTTCGACAGAGATGCGAAAAATGTTTTTTCGCGCACTCATCTCTCTTATCGTCTCGTACATACGTACATACATACATACATAGGTACGTAGGTAACACCGAAATAATAAAATCGAAGGCACCGGGCGATAATTTTCTCTCATGTCATACTTCGAACTTATTATTTTATATTTCTTACCCAATCGATATAAATTTTCGAGATAGATCGCAAAATTGACACTCAATATTATATATGGAAGTTGGCGTTTTTCTTTTTTCTCTTTTCTTTTTCTTTTCTTTTTTCGACGTTTCCCTCGCAACAATTTCATGCAGTTTTACTATGTATACATATGTGTACGATACATACATTCTTCGGCATATGCAGACGCACGCGGCGGACGATCGCAACGCGTGCAACAAACTGCGCAGTCTGCAACGACGGCAGGCACGCCCTTCTCCCGTGTCGCACGATACGTCGCACGATACGTCGCGTGGTTCGCTCTATCTACCGGGTGTCGTTTTTCTTTTGTATCATTATAGAAAAGCATCATTATATTTAACGAGTGCCGATCTATAATATTACAATATATAATAATTCAAAAAGAAAAGAGAAAAAAAAGAAAAAGAAAAGAAAAGAGGAAAGAATTAAAAATCTATGCGGTATAGATCGTATTAAATAAAATAGATCGATAATATGGAAGAAGATCTATCTAAGGAGAGATAAAATAATTTGATTAAACATTGTGATTGATATCGGTATAACGTTAACATAATCACTGATAGATGATCGAAAGATCTTAACGTTTAGCCACGATCACCGCTGGCGACGGTTTCGACGTTATGCAACGTTGGCTTGTTAGTTACATACATATATAAATACATATATACTTACTTACTTACTTACTTATGCACTGTTAAGCATCGCCGTAGAGCTTCTTTAAGCGGACAGCTTAATGCCGCTAGCCACGTACTGCCTTATGTATACACAGTGTCTACGTATTACGCGTTGCCCGCCAGCTAGTCGGATCGCGTCTTCTATCGTGCGAGAACGCGAAGACGATCTCTACGTGCTGCTTTTATGTATTGTACATGTATCTATCTATCTATCTATCTATCTATATATATATATATATATATATATATGTATGTGTGTATGTGTATGTGTATTTATGTGTAGCGTATATAACGATGGACGAAAGCCCCTAGTGTATCTTCGTGTCTGGCAGCCTTCACCTCTTTTCAACGGGCGTTTCCGTGGCTCTAACTACCGTCGCTTTCCAACGAGCTTAAACGTCGCTCTCTATTCCTCTACTTGACGAAGATCATGAAAATTGATATTCGGGAAGACGAGCCTTTCTTCCTGCAGGAAATCGTGGGAAAGAGGGTAACGATGCTTTCGAACGATAGGGATCGTAACTTGGTCTAGGAAAATAATTAAAAAAGAAAGAAAAAAAGAACAAAAAAAAAAGAGGAATTCACCGTTCGGTGAATAATGTTTCTTCTCTCTTATTTTTTTATTTTATTTTTTTAGTATTTCTCTCTCTCTCTCTCTCTCTCTCTCTCTCTCGTTCCTTTATCTTATCCTTTCGTTTTTTTTTATTTATTTATTTATAATAGATTAGCATCATTCCCATTTCTACTTGAATTTATTTATAGTAGATATTATAAGAGATGATAATTTTCAATGTGTACAATCAGATTATCGATAAGACCTATATACTCTTGGGCAAATGTGTGTCGGTAGCTCTATACGTTGCCATATAGAACGTTTAGATCGTTTCAGTAATATTTATGATATATATATACTATATTAGAGTTACTTTATAGATCACGCGCGTACTTAGTTACTTGTTTCGTTGGAGCGTAACGCGCGTAATGAATCCCGACTGTTAATAAATCTCGCGTTACGAAGCGTAATATGGTTGGTCGAAGTAGACGAGGAAAAGCCACACGCGACAAAGTCGTTTTCATGGTCCTTTATATACATATATATATATATATATATATATATATATATATATATATATGTATACATATATATATATTTTTTTTCTTTTTTCTTTTTGATAATAATCGAAATCGACGGACTGTTGAAAGAAATTCATGATAGTTATGCTCGTACGTTTTCTTTCCTATTTCTTTCGATTCTTTACCGATTACGGGCGACGGTGGTCGCATAATTACGGCAATTACGGATCGCAGAGTTATGGACTGTCGGAATAAATACAAGCCGGCGCCATTAAACGACTCCACTGCGGCGGTTCTTCTGTACTCGCACACGTATTTAAGGCAATGGTAAAAGAAGCATAGTAGTAGCCCGAGGAGATTCTCTCTCTCTCTCTCTCTCTTTCTATATATATATATATATACTTACACACATACATATATATATATATATATTTATATATTTTATATATATAGTATTCGTGCATGTGGCTATCGGTAGACAGCCTCTTTGTTCTTTGGCGAGTCGCGGTAACGATTATATCGAAGCGTTTCCTTTCAAGGTCGCGAGCACACGAACATACACCTCTCTTTCTCTTTCTTTCTTACTCTCTCTCTCTCTCTCTCTCTCTCTCTCTCTCTCTCTCTCTCTCTCTCTCTCTCTCTCTTTTTCTCTCTCTCCCCGTTGCACGTGCACCGAGAACGATGGATCTTACACATATTTTTCTATGTTCAGATAAGGTTGATGCAGCCTTCGATAAAACGACGATACTTGTTTGTAAAGATTATCTTTACGTTATGCATAAATCATCATAGCGTTATGATCCATGTTTCTCTATGAAACAATACAAAAAGAGATAGAGAGTGAAAGATAGAGATAGAGGGAGATAGAAATAGAAAAAGAGAGAGCGAGAGAGAGAGATGAGCTCTTTCAACTCGATGCACATTAGAAATCTTTCAATAATTTCGCTTGTAAAATTTTCTTTTCATTTATAGAAACACGTTTTGCTTTGCAACTAATCCGCGGCAATTTGTCGAGACTAGTTTTGATCGTGGCATTTATCAAAAAAGAAAGAAAGAGAGAGAAAGAGAAGAATCGTTCGCTCGTTCGCCTTCTTCTTCGTCGTCTTCTTTTCTAGGCAAGCGAGCAATTTTCTGCGATGGTTTTCAGTCGACACGAACGATGGATTTTCTTTGCGTGTGTACGTTCTTACATTTACACGAAGGCTCGCACGCAACACCAACGAAACACGTTTGTTCGTTTGTTCCTCTCGAAGAGAAGGAGACCAAGTTGAAGGTGAATGGCGGGCGTGGCTCGACCAGTCATGGTAGTGGGGTGGGTGCATCCTGCTGCACAACAACGACGACGACGACGCCTTGATCGTCCTCTTCCTTCCTTTCTTTCTATCTCTCTCTCTTTCTCCCTCTTTTTCTCTAAGTGCCGAATCGAAAATCATTTCTCTCTCATCTCTCTTTTTTCTGTTCTTTTATATATATATATATATATGTTTCCGTCTTATAAAAAAAAAATTTGATCGATCGAAAATTTGCAAGTGTCTCTCTTCTTCTTTCTCTTCTTTTTTTACTCTTTCTCTCTCTCTCTCTCTCGTTCGTTTATCTTCAACTAATATCAATTTAATCGATACAAGTCACAACTCTAAACGTCCATTCGATTCACCGATCACCGGACGTTTATTGATCGCGAACGATTCCTCAAGTATTTATTCCCGATCGTACGTCATAAGTCGACAGGCAATACGCTCGCGCGTAAACCTCGATACTTGAGTCACTTCGGAACGCATTATATTGTTGGTATGTCTGTACGTATGTATTCTCAACGTCGTCGATTAGACTTTAATCGTGCGACGATTTATCGACGTCCACCTTGTACCACTTTTTCTCTCTCTCTCTCTCTCTCTCTCTCTCTCTCTCTGTTGAAAATAGAATATTATCTTACCTTGTGAAAAACATAAGATTTCTCTGTACCGAGCAATAATACGAGCATTTCGACAATTTATATTTAAGATTCATTGCCCTTTGTGTTCGGGCTTGTTTTCTTCTTATTCGTCGTTCTTTTTCCTTCGCGACAGCTGACTCATTGTTCATGGGAATTCCTTCGACATCGCGACGAATCATTTCTATTTCTAAAATCAAAGAATCAAGGTCAATGCTCGAAGACGACCTCCAGGTGTCATCGTACGAGAACTTTGGACTATGGAATAACGGTACGGCCTTTAGAGTTGATATTACTTTCTTCGTCCTTGTTGAATTATTTTAAGAAATTTTTATCTATCGTCATTTTAAATAATCAAATTTGTTCGACAAAATTCGTCTCTTTTTTTTCTTTGCGTGTTTGTGTTTTTTCTTTTTTCTTTTCTTTTTTTCTTTTATCTTCGTGAGAAACACCAATATGATAATCTTCATCAAGCGAGTCATTCGGGATTGGGATATGAGGTGTCTGTATAGGTGGAGGTGGAGGTGAAGGTTGTGATCAAAGTTGTTGAGGAAAGAAAGGTAGGAACGAGAGGATTGACTATGCGGCCGAGTCAGGTACCCACGTTTCTGATGAGCTGGAGTAACAGAATGAGAGAAAGATAGAGGTAGATGGGTGGGAATAGTAGAATGAGATAAAGAGAGAGAGAGAGAGAGAGAGAGAGAGAGAGAGAGAGAGAGCAAACTGTTTACTCATTAGACCGGATAATTGCAAGTGGGCCTGGGCTCACCTCGACCTCGCCTTACCCCTCTCACATCGTCCTTCACCTTTATACACCTAACTCGTACGTATTTTCTGCGGCTTCCCAGCATAGATTTATTATTCGTCTTCTCTGCCTTGGGAAAATGCACAATTCTCATGTTCGATCGATTATAATATTTTCCTTAATATTACTCGAGATCTTTGATAGAGAAAGAGAAAAAAGGAAACAAGAGAAAAAAACAAAAATTACAAAAAGGGAAATAGCATCGCGTCTTTTTATTCCTTCGTTTTATCAAAATTATACAAAATACTTTGGGCCATGTATTATTAATAATACGGAACGTACGAAGAAGAAAAAGGGGAAAAAAAAGGAAAAAAAAGGAAAAAAAATAAAATGTCAACTGGCGGCGAGCAATAAGCGAGATTTCTTGTTATGCAACGCCATGTAATAATTCTAACGCCCACTGGATGGACGGTTTGGCTTTGCTTGAATTAACAACCAACCAGAGTGGAGGTACGGATGGCGAGCGTGCGCGTATCTACTTCTCATTGATCGTTTCCCAGACATCACGGCTTGCAAAGGGCAATTAAACCGTTACACCGCTAATTATCATTTGTCACGTGGTCGACCTAAATCCAATCTAAGGGAACCAAAGGACAGGCGGTGGAGGGAGAGGGCGAAAGAGAGAAAATAAAGACAAAACATCATGCGTTAATATTCATTTTTTTTGAATGGCAAAAAACGAAGAAAAAGAAAAGAAGCAAAAGGTATGAAAAACGTGACATAATTGCTCGATTCGTAGCACGAAATGCACGGGGAACTTGTCTCGATCGATAATTCATTAGAAAGAGAAAGAAAGAGAGAGAGAGAGAGAGAGAGAGAGGGAGAGGGAGAGAGACGACGACGACGACGACGACGACGATCATATAGCGTGACGAGAAATCGTAATGAGTGTATCGTCGATACGACGACGATGATACCCCAGCTCAACCTAGGGCATTTTCACTTTTACACAATCGTATCTTGGACGCACGCGCTACTGCAAGTGCATACTCATGATATCGTCGCATTTCCTCGTAATATATGCACATCGAATTGTTACATAATGATCGCTCTTATCGCCGTATGCTACGGTAGCACTGAGTTATAACGTCAAGGTCTACGACGTATGCCAGTTCTATATACCTATCGAAGTTTTCAAAGCGGTTTAACGAAAATTGTCTCTCTCTCTCTCTCTCTCTCTCTCTCTCTCTCAACTATTATGATCGATAATAATAGAAAATATGAATTCGATCGATTTAATCGCCAAGCAATTGAAAAAGTTGGGGCTGAACTTTCGAACGGTTATTTCTCTCCTTTTATTCTTTTTTTTTTCTTTTTCCTTTTTTTTCTTTTTTCTTTGTTTCTTTTCCTTTCCATCGTATAGGAAAACGTACACGTACATATATGTAAGTCTTGCATGCATGACGAACGACGATGACGACGATTCGAAATCATAAAAAAAGTAAAGATGCATCGCACACGGATGATCGCGAGTGCGAAAACGCGAAGGAGGGCGCGGCAGTCGATGGTCATGATGCATTGTTACATTGGCCCAACCCTAATGGATGCCAAGACGTTTGGATCAAGATACATTTCATGGGTGAGAAGGAAATTCGTTGGTCTACAAGAGCCGTAGGTAGATCAAGTTGGAACGATATGGCCTTGATAATGCATCGTACATCGTTGATAAAAAGAAACGTTGATTTGATATTTCTGACTGTATTGTAATTATTAAAACGAGAGTCATCGCGTTCGTTTTTCAAATACTTATCACGTTGAGTGCTTTTCAAATTATTTACTATTACTCTCTCTCTCTCTCTCTCTCTCTCTCTCTCTCTCTCTCCCTCCCTCTTTCTATCTCTCTCTACTTATCTATCCTTTTATTTCGTGAAATTTGTTCTGTGTAATCCATTATGCTTTAACATACATTATTAGGATTATTCTTAGAATTGTTTCACGATTTAAAATGAAGATAGACACGTTCGTAGAAAGATATTTAAATATATATTATGTAGGTGCATATAGGTATATTATTATTATGTCTATTTTTTATTTCATTTCACGAAGAGCGAAAGATAATCATTTTTTACGCGTGTCACTCGCAGGATCGATATTAAAGAACGTGTATTGCATAATTCGAAGGAACGATTGATTTTGTTCATTGATCAGTCATTGGGTAATCGTATGTATAAGTTGGCTGGTTTTAAAATGAACAAATAAAAGTCCTCAGTGAGAAGAGAGAGAGAGAGAGAGAGAGAGAGAGAGAGAGAGAGAAAGAAAGAAAGAAAGAGAGACAGTAAATACACCCGCGCATTCGCATATTTCGCTTAGGTTCGCATAGACGATAGATCGAGGCTGCCTAGTGGCACGAGCCGTCACGAAATCCGGAAGCGATTGGAAATGAATGCAAAGAGAATCGAGATAGTAGCTCGCGTTTACGCTCGCGATATCGGAGGAGGACGTATTAGCATGAGAGATTAATTTATCAGTCTACGTAGACAGAAAGAGAGTAAGAGAGACAGAGAGCGAGAGAGAGAGAGAGAGAGAGAGAGAAAGGGAGATAGATAGAAAATGTAGGTATAAACAAATGGTAGATAGAAAGAGATTGAAAGAGAGAGAGAGAGAGAGAGAGAGAGAGAGAGAAGAAATGCGTAAAGTCGAAGAGTTTCGAAATGATCGGCCTCACAACGTTTCGTTGTCCAAGTTAACCTGACGTATCGTATACGCGTAGCTGAAAGGAGTGCGAGCGCGCATATACAAGGTGGATTGAATTATAAGCGCTACCGTCTAATCCGCGCGCGTCTAAACCGAGCTCGTGTACTACGGTCACGCTTGAATTATGCTCGTTCTTCGAGAACGAAACGTGAAGACGGAGAAACGGAGAGAGAGAAAGAGGGAGAGAGAGAGAGAGAGAGAGAGAGAGAGAGAGAGAGAAAGAGAGACTCGATTTTGTCAGAATTCTAAGGAGATTCTCTTCTCGTAATTCGATTTCTTTTTTCTCTCACTTTGATGTTCGATGAAAACGATTTCAAATGTGTTTCTTCGTATGCCATACCAAACGAAGGAGTTGAAAAGGATATTTTTAAAGTAAGCGCGTCTCACGTTTATACGATCGAACCTAAGTCCTTTTTCTCGCGTCTCGTAAGGATAAGAACTTGGATATATCGTCTCTCCTGTACGCTCGCCGCTAGCTTTAATGAGAATCATTGATCAGTAGGGGTAGGAGAAGGAAAGGTAGTAGAAGCTGTGCTGCAAATCGTTGTTACAAAAAGGTCGGTCTCTCTTTAAGAGAGGCACGAGGCGACGTTCGTCGGCTATACGGTACGCGGTGCATCAATTAGTCCTGCGATAATTAGCGACAGCAAGCGACCGAGTCGGCCACGCTTGCTTGACCATCACAATAAAATACTTTTTCCTTCGTTAAGAAAGCACGTTTAGTAAGTGTCTCTTTGTTTTGATTCTATTTTATATCAACGGCGATGGTTCATCGTCGTCCACGTAAAGATTACTAATTTTATTGCACCCCGTATCGGTTACGATCCGTGTGTTTGTCCATCTTCTTCTTGATCGATCACCGAAAGATCAATGCCAACCATTTTATTTATTCACCTTTTTTACTTCTCCCTCCCCCTCCAGCCCCTCCCCGGCGATACATATATCTTTTGAAACGATAGCGACGTTTGCGAGAGTGCTATACGATGGTGTTCATCGAAAAAAAAGTTTGAAAAGATTCCTATGAGATCCGAATAACGATCCCGAGGCTCTCTACGGATCGATCGGATCTCGATCGGCGTTTGATTAATAGAGCGTTTCTTGTCTTAGCACGTGAACGATCGAGAACGAAAGAGACAGAGAGAGAGAGAGAGAGAGAGAGAGAGAGAGAGAGAGAGAGAGAGAGAGAGAATGAAAAACGGACGAAGAAAATGTAACAGTGTAATAAATATCGATTTTCCTTTCGATTTCCTTGAAACCAAACGCGAACTCTCTCGCCTTCTCGTAAAAAAAAGAAGAAAAAAAAAAGAAAAGAAAAGAAAAAAGAAAAAACTCGTGGCTACATTCGGAACGAAAACGGGTCAATTCTCTTTCGCAATGGACATTTTTTCCCCTTCTTTTTTTGTTTCGTTTTGTTTGTTTTTATTTTTTTATTCTTTTTCTTTTTTAATCTCTTTTCACGTATTACCGATAACGCTCGCGTAATTCTCATGAGTAAACACAGGTGTGTTTACATATACAGGTCATTGTATTAAGAACACAGAGTTCGTTTGAATGGTACCTTACGTTACTCTAGTTGTATTGTTTTTATTTTGAAATTGAATCTCATTCGTGTAGGACGAAGTCAGTTGATTACGTGACACG
Source organism: Vespa velutina (assembly GCF_912470025.1). Classification (NCBI taxonomy): domain Eukaryota; kingdom Metazoa; phylum Arthropoda; class Insecta; order Hymenoptera; family Vespidae; genus Vespa; species Vespa velutina. The sequence goes on along the minus strand of NC_062203.1, from coordinate 285,094 downwards.
ATAGAGACAAGTACTCGGGCGTACACGTACCGTAAATTAATCGGCTAGTTATAGGCGAGAAAGCAAGTCGTAGTTACGATCACAGCATGGTGTCCGTGTCTGTACGTTTAAAGAAGAGAAGAGAGAGAGAGAGAGAGCACGTTAAAAGTCGCTTGTAATTTTGTGCAACGCATTCAAGAGAACACCCTGAAGCATCGTACGGTCTCTCGCACGTGCGTAATGGGCAATAACAATCAATTTGCATGGATATAAGGCTTGCCACAGGGATGGTGGTCCACTTTGGTGGATGCAGTATCAACGAGGAGAAAAAATAAAGAAGAAGAAGAAGTTATGATATTACAGAAAGAAAGAAAGATATTCTAAAGGTATGATGAAGCGAATTTTGTTAACGAGCAATTTTTCGTATTAATTTTTATTCGATATCGTGTAAGACAGAGAGTGTGTGTGTGAGAGAGAGAGAGAGAGAGAGAGAGAGAGAGAAAATAAATATAAGACTTTATGTAACGAGAGGCAAAAATCTTGTTTTTTCTTTCTTTTCTTTTTCTCTCTTCTTTTCTTCTCATTTCTTTTTTTCTACTTGGCAACTTTTGACAACTTTTCGACGTGTTCCATACGAGAAAATCGAATAAAACGAGGAGATATGTCAGCGGACATCGTGTCGTCTTGCACGACCTTGAGATGTTTGCCGCTTTAAAACAGCTTTAAAACCGGTATCTAAAACGTCAAGATAGAGGGAATGCCTGTGCACGCGCTGTCTGTTTGGACAGTTGAAGAAGAGAAGGAAGGCGTCATGGAATAAGAAGAAGAATCATCGTGAAGGTGATGCCCCTACGAGAGGAAGAAGAATTTCTTCTATGGACCACCTAATAGATCTCTTGGACCTTTCATCGAAAGAGAAATCATAAGCGAAGGACGGCGAACTTTCTATCTTATTGAATATTCTTGCGAAATATTCTAGGCTCTTCTTCTTCCTCTTCCTTCTTCTTCCTCTTTTTTCTTTCTTTTTTTTTTTTTCTTTTCCCTTTCTCCTCTATTTAAAACGAAGACGAAGCTCGATCGATCGATCATCGAACATCATATTCCGATAGTATCTTCGTTCAACGAAATTCTTCAAATAAGATGAAAGCGATAAGAAAGAGTCTACGGGAGATCTCTCTTTTGAGAATTTATATACACAGTCGATTAGCATGTATTCGAATTCGTTTCCGAAGACATTAGCCTCATTTCCGTGCCATCTCGAGTTCAGTTTCGCGATTGACCATCTAAATTGTTTGCAATATCATTTGACACCTTCGTCGAAACATGGATGATTATCGCCGGTATTTTTTTCGAAATCTATAGAAGAAAGAAAGAAAAAGAGATAGAGAGAAAGAGAGAATCGAATTTCTTCCTTTTATCTCACGCACGTGCATCGAGTAGAATGCATCTTCCCTTTTGCTGAACATCCCACTCTTTTTCTCTCTTTCTCTCTCTTTCTTTCTTTCTTTTTCTCTATCATGCATACACGTACAAGAGCATTCACGATATTTCAAAGAAAGAAAGAGAGGGAGAGAGAGAGAGAAAGAGAAAGAAGGAAGATGGTGGGTGTGCGATTAAAGGCGTTAAAACATGCGCGTTACGTGTCGAGAAATTATGTCGACTCAACCGGATCGTGTCTTCCCTTTTTTTTACATCTTTTTCTTTCTCTCTCTTTTTCTCTATCTGTTCCTTTTGCAAAGCTTACACCATTTTCGCGGTCACGATAATGCGATTACGCATTTTACGTATACCAGATCGTATGGTACAATAAAATAGTAATCTTTATGAGTCTCGAACGAATTCGAAATTGTCTCTACACGTTCTCTTATTTTCTTTCTCTCTCTTTTTCTATATATATATATATATATATATATATATATATATATATATATATATATATACACATATATACACACACACATATATATATATATATATATATAAAACACGTTGCAGAAATCTTTCCCCTAGAAAACGATTTAGTAGCACTATGAGAAAAATTACTTTATTAGCTCTCCCGTGATAATAGCTCAATCCAAGTTAGAAAATCATACGTCTTGGCGTAAATAGGTGAGCCGTTCGAGGCGAGCTAATCGATCGTATCGTCGAATTATCCCCACCCGTAGGATAGTGCACAGGGTGCATCATCGGTACTCGCCACGCCCAGTTTAGGATTACGATCAAACGTTATTTCTCCTGTTCACTACGATGTTCATATCTTGAAGTATCGTATCGCTTTATAATTAACGACTTCTCGTTCACAGAGAAATTTTATTATGCTTGCGATAGATGTAATTGATATAAAGCAACCCTATCAACCGGAGAGAAGTAAATGTAAGGATGGATCTCTTTCTCTTTCTCTCTTTGGCTAAGAGAGGAGAATAACGCGGGAGGAGCTGAGCTTGTTTCTCTTTGGTATGTTAAAAGAGAAGAAGAAAAAGAAGAAGAAATAGAGAAAAAAGAAAGAAAGAAAGAACGAAAGGAAGAAAGGGAGAAAGAGAGAGAGAGAGAGAGAGAGAGAAAAGAAAACGGGAGGAGACTTTTTATCGCGCCGAATGTCAGGTCGATTAATTTTTGTAATCTTATGCTTTGAAATCTGGGTGCAGCCTTGATTTATTTCACTCGAGATCATCGTACGCCTGCAAACGAGCTCGTGCTCGCAAACGCATCGAAGCTTTCTCTCTTCTCTCTCTCTCTCTCTCTCTCTCTCTCTCTCTCTCTCTCTCTCTCTGTCTCTCTATCTCCTTCTTTCTTTCTTTCCTGTCCACACTAACACCATCAACATATTTAAAGTATACACGCATATGCGCTGGACTCGCACCCTCCTCCGGCTCTGTTCCTCTCTTCCTCCTACCCTATATCCTCCATTTTCTCCCTTCCTCTTCCTCTTCCTCCCTCTCTCTCTCCCCCCCCCCCCCACCAATACAACGTCTTCCTTGCCTCGCGAATAAATATAAATCGTACATAATTGATTCAAAGGGCAATGTGGGCGAATCTCCTGCGATCGGTAGAAAGCTGTTATTCATGGGCCGACCGTGGTCGACGACTAGTCGCACGAGCAATGAAAGCATAAATACGTTGGCTATTTGCAGAGTGCTGTCGATACGTCCCCCCCGGTAAATGGCTTATAAACGTATCGCCTATCGCATTTAGAAATCGCCTCTGTGAATCTGTCGGCGCGTAATTTGTATGCCCAGTAGTAGTAATAGTAATAGTAATAGTAATAGTAGTAGTAGTAGTAGTAGTAGTAGTAGTAGTAGCAGAGTTCTCTTTTATTCTCCCATTTTTTCTTTTCCTCTTTTATTTTTTTCCTCCCTTAAGCTATTAATCTTTCATTTTTTTATATTATTAACTTCACATTCGATCGCAATGAATTCTAACATTATATTTCATAGGATCGTAGTATTTCAATGGAGAAGGCTATGTACGAAAATATCTTATAATTGTTTCTATCGATACAACATACATACATACATATATATATATATATATATATATATATATATATATATATATACATATATAAATGAAAATATTATATAGTCCGTACGTCGAAAGGATTTAGATATTCCCATTGAAATTTTATTAGAAGATAATTGTTAAGTCGTAAGAATTGATTGTATTATCTATTTAATTTCATGATAACTCGATATCGTGGTAATCCTTAGAGAAGGCGATCGAGAATGGTTTATGGCTCTTAACGGGTGTGAGAACGAAAGCATCTTTGACTGGCGCGAGGCTAAAACTATCGCTCACTTCTGCTTGCTCGGAGCTCGGTAGCTGGCAGTTCTGGCAGTAAGTAATTAACTGCAGGTACTTACGCACGTTTCCGCCGTATATATGAATAACGTGCTCTAACCGGCCTCCTCGTGGGCGTTCGTCGATATAGGAACGTGCGAGAAAGCCATTCCCTTCTTAGTGTCTACGATCTCGCACGAGTTAAAGCGTCGATCCATCCATATTCTAACGATAATGAGAGGGTGTTTAATCTTTACGACTGCTAGCAAGAGAATGAGAGAGAAAGAGAGAGAGAGAGAGAGAGAGAGAGTTAAACCCTTCAGGAATAAATGTTTTTCCTCTTTCGCTATATTATCATCTATGTATGTTGCTAAGTTGTGTTATTAAATGATATTATTCTCTAAATTCTTTAAACTATGTACAAGTTTATATTGGTATTGATAAAATGAATATACTTGTTCTCTTTTTCTCTCTCTTTCTCGAAAATAATATCCCTAAAGTTCGTATTTTCTATGAAAGATAGATAGATAGATAGATAAAGAGAGAGAGAGAGAGAGAGAGAGAGAGGGAGAGAGAAAGAGACAGAGAGAGAACATGAAAACATTTCTCCGAGAAACGATTTCGCTGCTAATAGCTTCATTTCGATATATAATCCCATTACCGAATACGGTTCGAGGTATTAAGTAGAAGCAGGTGTACATATTAAAGGCACACGCGAGTAGTAACACGTGCACGATGTGGACGGCAAAGACGAGGATCTTTAATCGCAAACGCGATACTTACCGGCTTACCGGTGCACAACTCCGGTGTTTGCACGGACCGTTAGTTCGCAGTTCGTACATCTACAAACCTGTTATTCAAATTCTGTAGCATCGATGCTACATCGATGTAACATTACGTGAACGCTTAATCGCTTTTCGATTATTATATACCAACCTCATCGCAAATTCATGCTGATTCCGAATGAATAGATAGATAGATAGATAGATCGATAGATAGATAAGTAGATAGATAGGTAGGTAGGTAGGTAGGTGGATAGATAGATAGATAGGTAGAAGGATGTTAAAAGGTAAACTGTAAAGAAAAAGAGAAAAGTAGAAGAGAGCACGAACGGTTAGCACCAGCCCTGCTGCTTACAACGACTCTCTAATTGCGTTCTCGAGTTCCTGCGACGACTTCCCGAAGATGTAGCGCGTTTGCTAACGCGTGTTTATCCGGACTAGCTAGAGAGAGAGAGAGAGAGAGAGAGAGAGAGAGAGAAATTAGTGTGGCACTCGAAAGAGTTCCTAACATGTTACTTTGCCGACCGATCGAACGTTGTATTTCTCTTCCGATCGG